>NC_058101.1:132851515-133154545 GCF_020171115.1 Neogale vison
ACACTAGATTAAGGAATTTGATCTCTGTTCTGAAGCCAGTGGAAACTTTTGCATCTGCTTTATAGTAAAATCAGTGAACAATATAGTTTTGATCTGTTAACCTTGGCTGCTGCCTCCATTGAACATATTTATACAATAGTCAAGGAAGCATCATAAAATTTACATGTTAATTTATGTAAAGTTACCTAGCATGAGATTATAGATGTACAAATATCCCCCCACCCCACCCCGCCCTGCTGGCTGCATGCATTGCAATGAAATAGAAAAGTATAGCATATTGGGTTGTTATTATTTTTGGAAAAGCCTCCTTCTATCTTGCCAATTTTCTCCCAAAGTATACCAATATGTTTGTTTGAAATATATGTTCCTCGATGAATGCTGAAAATAAACACCCCAAACTGCAGAGAAACTAAGGAGCAAGCCAAGTCCATTTCTGACATAAACTCTTCTCTCTCCTAACAAATCCTTCCTCACAATTATGGCCACTCCATATGTATATTTTTTGCATATACTTTCTTATTTTGAAATTTTCAGTAATGGTATCTTGAGGTGACAATTGAAGAATACTATACTTTTCTGGGGAAAGGTTTGGTCTTGCCTTCACTGAAAGGTCCCTAGATATGAAACCAGAACATGGGTAGTGGGTATTAATACATTTAGAATTCTCTAGAAAAATGTGCCTAAGAATGGATTGGAATGTTAATTCTTTATCTGGGAACTACAAGACCAAGGCAGTGAAGATAAGAGGATGAGGAAATGAGGCCAGGAAAAGTACAAAGAGAAGTGATGTGTTACTATACTGGTTACTGCTTTACAAGCTTCTTTATCAATATATCATGTGTGGATTACAACTTTCCAAGCTGCATTATCACTATACCATAGGTGACTCAGCACTTGCATGCATTTCAGTCCAAGGGACTTTGTTGGAAGGGCTGCAAAAAGATTCATACCTTGAAAGGAGAAAAAAAAAAAAAAAGAGCACTTACTTTTTACTCTTATGTGTCACATTTCTCTTTGGTCAAGACTTAACCCCATACATTTCACTCACTTCATCTTGCTAACCATTCCAGAAGCCCGATTCTACAACTTCAGATTTGACATTTTAAACAAACCTCGTTGGCTCAGTCAGTTAAGTGTTTGCCTTCAGCTAGGGTCATGATCTTGGAGTCCTGGGATCTAGTCTCACATTGGGATCCCTGCTCAGTTGGGAGACTGATTCTCCTTTTCCCTCCAAACCTCCCACTGCTTATGCTCTCTCTCTCAAATAAATAAATAAAATCTTAAGAAAAAAAAAAAACAACTGGCATTGGAAGTGTACAGTTTCTACAAGATTCTACAAGGGACTGGTGTCATCAAAGAGAAAGAACAAAGAAGGAAGGGGAAGAATCTGAAAGGATGTTTGAGAATTTTGTCCAATAGAGATGTGCTCTTCCACCCAGAAGGGATCTAAGTAGGAAGATATACAGGTGTATGATTTTGTACCCGCCAAAAATATATGTGTAAGCCATACTTATGTGGCAAGATCATATCTTTGAATATAATTTTTATGCATTTTTTTTCCTTTTTGTTTTCCCCTCACAGATACCCTGATGGGTGTTTTCTACCCTGGCACTCCTCAAAGCAAAAAACACTCTGATTTTCAGAGAAAAACTCAGAAGGAAAATTTCATCCAAATGCCAGGAAAAGAATCTTGCGTCTATGCAGAACGTTTTTCTTTTTCTTTTCTCTTTTCAGAAACTACCAAATCAGGAACTGTGCAATCTAACATGTTATCTGCCATAGTTTCACAGATCCTGGCAGAAGATGCAAAACTACTGATAGCCTAGCAGGTGGTATCAACTTCATGTTCACGGCAATGGTCCTTCCTCTCGCATCCCTGAGTCCCATGCAAGTGGGACAGAGCAACCCAAGCAGTTGCTGCTCACACAGTGGGTTTCTGTTATAGCCAAGGAAGGCCCCAAACTGATAAGGGAGTTCTAGCACATCTGACCAACCTTTGCCCCACAGGCGACATTATCTTTGTTATCTTAGCCAGGAAACAAAGCTTCCCTCTAATCAGAAGTGAGACACTTATCTATCATCTATCTATCTATCTATCTATCTATCTATCTATCTTTGTTATTCTAACTTCTATGAGGTAGGTACTTTCGGTATTCACATTTTCAAAATGTGATTAACCTATGAGGAAACAAAGGCACAAAGAAATTAAATAATTTGTTGAAGATTCTTTCTATATCTAGATAATGGCTGAGTTACAATTTGAACCCACTTTCTTCAGCATTTGTATACTCCGCAACTACACTATGTTAACCCTGGAAAGGCAAGAGGAAGAAATAGGAGAGTAGGTTTTCTGGCTTCTCCAGAAATCATACCACAAAAGCACCACATAATTTGGCTACTTCTAAAGCCAGACCAGCCTTGTAGGAATACCTGTTTCAGTATCTTCACATCCCTTTGAATATATAAATATATATATATATATATATATATATATATATATATACACACACACATACATATATATGTATGTATGTATATATATCTTATATATTTTTCCATTAAATATTATTATGAATTATAAATAATAATTTATAAATTATTTATATAAATAATATATATATATTATTTCATTAAATATTTATTGAGAATCTATTTTATCCCAGGTTGTGGTAGGTACCAGGAAGACAGCAGGCAGGATCCAGGTCAAGGAGGATCTGGGAAACAGAAAACTCCTACGGCTCTTGTTTAATGGTTCCTGTGAGCCCATCCGTCACCATCCATTGCTTATACTAACAATTACCCAGGAGAACTGACAAGGACCAAAGTTTCTTTATACAGTCCTGCAATAAAATTTCCCTACCATATTAATGAATACTAAATTTAACTGGAGAATAAGTGGATACAATCATAAATTATGAAAAGCATTTACAGAGTGAAAGCCATTATAAAGTAAAGCTCTCTAGGTTTGTTTTCCTACTTTCTCCAAGATTTCCCTCATTATTTAGCTGCACTTGGTATAGAATGGAAGTTTTCCTAAAAATCAACAGGTGAAAAGCCCCAGAAAGAATACACAATAACATTGTAAATAAATATGTTAGTCATATCATTTCTAGCACATTTATTTTCTAAAAATCACACAATACATATTTCTGAAATAAAATATGCACTGAGTGGGCAGCTCTTAGAATGTGCCAATATTGTGGAATTTTTAGGAAAAATACTAAAATAATTTTACTGAGTATAAAGGATGTAAGCTATATTTAAAATTTGACACTTGAAACTGACATAATCTTTCACTGCTCCTCAAATAGAAGTACAGGCCCTAGAAAAGTAATTATTATGTAAATTCAAAAAAAGCTAATTGTGTAACTACACACCAAATCTCCAGTACTTTTGTCCACAGAGATAATCAGGTCTGGAGACTATTAGCTCCTTCACTAAAACAACTGAGGGTTTTATGTGATGATAATTATTCATAATAACAAACTGGCATATCTCTCTTCTTTATGTTCTTATGAAAATATTGCTAGCATGAATATATTATATGGTCTAATTGAATGTGTAAGTATTAAATCAAGGACCACAACTCTGGCTGGTAATTAGAACTTTTTTCAAAATGTTTTAAAATACAGAATCTTAAGATCTATTTCATTCATACTGAATCAGAATTCTAGCATTAGGTCAAAAAAATTAGAATATATGAGAAATCTCTGTAGATCCCTGACACTCAGTAGTTGGAAGTCTCTCTGTAATTAATCTTAATCTTAAACACTTGAAAGGAATTCTGTTAGATATTTAATCCATTCATGTTGGTATTTCAATTATAAGAAATACATTTATTGCTTGATTTTTGTTCACTAAAAAGACATTCACTCTTTCTCTTATTAAACATATGACAAATATTACATTATTAAATAAGGAAGACTTGAAATCCACTCATTTTTATTAATTTTAATAACATCATATCTAATTGATAGGCAGACTTAAGGAGATGCCAGTTTATTCACATTGATTGCTAATGGAATTACACAGGTAAATCAAACCTTATAATGGCAGGACTTCAATATCTTCAGAATATTTGCCCATATCTAGACTTAAGCTTTTACATGCACAAGATTAAAAAAAAAAAAAAGTTACTAGCTTTCTTTGCAGGAACATATTATCATAGAAATTTGAACTTAAAATAAAAATGTGGCAGGCCATGGAAGCAGAAATCACTAAAACCAGTTAACAGAACATCTTATATTCAATGAGATTAGCACCACAATGGAAATCATCTTTTATGGTTTATTAGACACACTGCCATAGATGGACATATCATGAGATATAAAATAGCCAATGGAAAATGCAAGTGAAATTTGATGAGGGATATAAAACTATCTTATTATAGATGCTATTTATATAGATGGCCACCTACTATGACTACGTAAGACTGCATCTTATTAAGAACCACATTTAACAATCTTACCTTTTACAGTCTCATTCATTTGTATTTAGGCATGTTAGCCCAACTCACAAATAATGGATATAAAATGCTACTTTGTCATTCATCCATTCTATCACTTAAAAAGTTCCCTCTAAACTATACTGAATACTGATATGTACCAAGAACTGTGCTAATTGCAGCACATACAACAAGCACCGTGCCAACTTTCCACCTATTAAGAAAGGTTAATGTGTAACCAATAATTGCAAAGCAATTACAAGTGTGACAAGTGCTACAAAGAAACAAAATAGTTGCTATGAAGGTGTCAATAGCCGGTAGAAAGAGCTATAAGGAAGTCCAAGAACTTCTACCTGGGAAATGGCATTCAGATGAATGACTATATAGAAGTACAGGAGTTAGACAACTACAGAATGGAAGGGGAAAAAGCACTGCATAGAAAGGAAGCAAATTGTATGAAAATTGAGTTGTAGGAAGAGTGAAATGGAGACTGGAACCAATTATGCTGGCCTATGATTTGATCAGCACAGCGATGGCCAAATCAATTACACATCTTCCTAATGACTTTTCCTGTTTCTCTTCTCTTGCCTCCTTCATTTCAGTTCCCTTTGATCCTTTCCCATATAAACCTTTGTCTCAAACTCTCCTTTTTGGGGAACCCAGGTTTTAGAGTTATATTATCAAAATCTCAGATAAAATTTTGAAAAGTATTTATAGGCACAAGCACTTTGCATGGAGCAGGTCAGAGCACTCATATTAGAAAAGCATCATGACTGTTTCCTCTCATCTTTTGAATGAATTTTTGAGGTATGTCAGTCAGTAGCAACAAAAAAAGCCAGAATAATACAGAAAAAAATACATGGAGATTTTAATTATATTGATATTGAGACATACCTTGAGTAACTATAAGAGATTAAGATATTACTCTAACCACGTGTGCTATCAAGAAGTAATTCAGACAGAAGCGCCTAGGTCGCTGGGTCGTTAAGTGTCTGCCTTCTGCTCAGATCATGATCCCAAGGTCCTGGGATGGAGCCCCACATCCAGCTCCCTGCTTGGCCAGAAGAGGCCTGCTTCTCCTTCCCCCACTCCCTCTGCTTGTGTTCTCTCTCGCTGTCTCTCTCTCTGTCATATAAATAAACAAATAAATAAATAAATAAAATCTTAAAAAAAAAGTAATTCAGACAATGTTACAATATGTATACAACTCAAATAGAAGCAGAACCAGCATTTTGAGTGAAAAAAAAAATCCAAATCAGGCCAACACTTAAACTTTCCTGATGTTCTAGCCAATATTGGTTAGTTTGAGAGCAGCTTACTATATAATGCTCTAATATTTTTTAAAATATTTTACTCATTTATTGGACACAAAGAGACATAGAGCATAAGCAGGGGGTGTGGCAGGCAAAGGGAGAGAGAGAAGGGAGCTCCCTGAAGAGCACTGAGCCTGATGTGGAGCTTGATTCCAGGACCCTGGGATCATGACCTGAGCTGAAGGCAGCCACTTAACAAACTGAGCCACCCAGATGCCCCTATAATTCTCTAGTATTATAAAATTTATATTTATATATCCTTTTAGTAATGCCCTTAACTCTTTCAAGTCAAATAGAAATAGTCCATTACTAGGTTACATGATTAAGGATATTCATGCACTAGAGATGATAGTGTAAAAATTGATTTTTGTTTATTTCCCCTTGACACCTCTCAGTCTCTCTTAAATGGTGTTAGGGAACCCACTTTCTAGCACCACCTTCTCCGTCTCTTCTCTGTTTCCCTGGGTTTTATATCCCACCGTTCTACAACACTAAGACTATCTCTTTGTTTTGCTGTCAGCCACTGGTGAGGGTTTCAACCCAAAGATTGCATCAGTTTTCTCCTGGATGAAGATTAGTGCAGTGAGGGCAGTAGGCCTTTCAAGACCTTGTATGTAGAAGAAATGAGGAAAAAAGCTTGCTTCATTCTGTTCTGAAGAGACAGATGTGAAAGACAAAGATAAATTGCCTGCTAATATTATGTCTTATAACAAAACTTCTTTTATCATTATAGCTTGCAGTTATTGTTGTCATGGAGTTTAAGTGCATAACTACCCATCTCTTAGAAAAGAAAAAGGGAAAATAAAATCTCATCCTAATAAAATTTCCCCCAAGTGGAATCTTTGGATGATTGCAAAAAGTATTATTTCCAGAGCATCTCTGGAAATTACATCTGATTTATCTGAACTGTCTTTACAGGGATCACCTGCTGATTATAGACCAGTGAAATATTAGTTGGTCTCCTGATGCCCTCAATTTGGAACTGCCACTTATTCCTTCATTTTATTATCCAAAACTTATCATCATCCTCCATTAAACTTTACTTCATTTTCCATGGTGTAATTTTATAATATTACCTGGTGCTTAAATGTCAAACACTGAAACCTCAAATTCTTTTTTTTTTTAAGATTTTATTTATTTATTTGAGAGGGAGGAAAAAGAGTGAAGGAGCAGGGGGAGTGGCAGAGGGAAGGGGAGAAGCAGACTCCCCACTGACCTGGGAACCTGATGTTGGACTCCACCCCAGTACTCCAGGATCAGGACCTGAGCTGAAGACAGATACTTAACCTACTAAGCCACCCCGATGGCCCTCAAAATTAAATCCTGAAGAAGGAGACAAACCTGTGTAGAAGTAGGGCCTATTTCACACTACCTAAGGTTTGAGAAGCTAGGTTCCTGCCCCCAAATAATTCCCCCACTTTCTTATTTACTGTTCATAGTCCACATGTTCACTTCTTGAAGGGAAGATGAGCTCTCTTACGTTCTTGCTTGAGCACAGTGGGCACACGAACAATGTCTTTGCTTGGTGCTTGAGGGATGACATGTACCGTTAACCACTCTCTAGAGCTCTATAATTCTTTGTAAGTCAAATATCTTTGGCTGTCTTTTTGACATTGCATCTTATTGCAGTAACTGCTTCCACAGTTAAATGTTATTACCAGGCCTCTTTTGGTGGAGGATATTATCTTCCTCCTTGCTATTTGGAAGCTCAGACTTTCAAGGAATTGTCTTTTGTCACCCCCGACCTAGAGAGCAGTGCTACCAACGGAACTTAGTCATGCTGGTGGCCTTCTCAGTGCTAACTTCTCATTGCTTTGCAAAGTGATGTCTCCTCCAGGATGAATAGTGAAATGTAGCCTTTGGGCATTTTCCCACCTTATATAACATATGCATTCTTAATACATTCATTCCAACATGCTTACCTCTGCTTGCCTTTAATCCCAAGTCTAGTGTCACACCAAAACTGGCATTATTATCTTACTTTAATACAGATCATGATTTTTCCATGCTTCTATAGGATATGTTGGCAGTGTGTTTGCATAGTTTCCCAGGATAATTACTGGGATATTAAATCCTACATCTGAAGAGGGTCCTCATATCAGTAACTTGCCTTTTTTACTTAGAATTAAGTTAAATCTCTCTTCGTCCTGTGCCATCAGAAGTCAATCCTGTCCTTACTCTCACAGCCCTTGACAGTACATAATATCTACATCCTGCGGTTCCTTAGGGCTATGGTCCCTTTCCTCCAGCAGAGGCAGCACATCCCCAGCTGGATTACACTGTGACCTCACCTGAGGGTTGTCCGCATGTGTGCAGATCTTGATGGCATGCATGTTATTTTGCAGGTGAGAGACATCTGTATCATTTTTAAGCAATGGCAGAGCTCCTGCCTTTAGTACTGGTGAGGAGTAGGCTACTTCCACAGGCTCACAGAGTTCAGAAAAAAACTAGATTCAAGAATTTCAACTCACCAACACATGTATCAACATCCCATTTTTTTCATAAACAGGTGCTTTCCTTCTCATGGCAGATCTACCTTAGTTGAGAGTTCAGCCTTCTTTGGAGATTTCTCTACCCTTTGTGGCAGGAGGTGAATGCTCCCGTATAAGCTACCAAGGAGGCCTTTAAATTTTATATTTGCTTTTTAATTGACCATCATTCTCTGCCTTTATTTGCTTTTTTATAAGAGCATCAGCTGAACAGAGTAATAACCATCCAATTCCATTATTTCCCCCATATTTCTAAATCTCTGATAGAAAGAGTATATCGTATGCACTGTCCTGGGGTCCTAGAATGGAAAGCTTATCCAGAACACCTGCTCAGCCATAATGCTGAGGAAAGTACACATAGAGACAGCATTTTCCTCTTTAGCTGGCTCCCTCTTACTTTATTTTTCATCTCTCACCATAAATGCTGATTGTCCAAGGACGTGTGTTAGGTGCCATTCAGTTCTTCTTCCATGGGACTGTATATACCCTTTACCATAGTACCTGACATGTTACATTGGAGTTGCCTATTTACTCGTCTTTATCCCACACTCTGCTAAAAGCACCTAGAGAGGCCCCCTCCTCATCTTTAGTTATAACTCTAGTTCATCACACAGTGCCAGACACTTAAAGGTTTGTTTAAAGAATAAGTTATAAGAATAAATAAGTTAATACAGTTTGATACTATGGCTTTCTGTTATCTAGATGTCCCTTGACTCAGTATGCTAAACTAATCAGAGAAAAAGAAAAAAAGAGTGAGTTAACTGTCAATAAAATTGTAATTAGATTTAGTGATAAATGTCTGTGTGCAACTATAGTGTGATTAGACAGCATCCTCGAGCACTACTTTTTAAAGCTAGCTATGTATATCATGTAAACACCTGTCATTATATTTAATTGGCTTGCAGACTTTAAATTCAGGATCTGTCAGCTTTGTCACCATTGTTTAAACCTACACTAGTCTTTGAATTACCTAAAACGGTACAATGATGAACTGGCTGTCTTACTCATCTTCTCCAACTGTCCAATGAGTCATGTCATATTTCCTGTCAAAATCTTCTGTCTCATTTTCACTAACTAAATGTTTAAATGGCTAACAATATTTATGGAAGCATGTTGAAAGTGAGTTCAAGGTGTAAACCTAGTGCATTTTATAAGGTACAAGAATTTAGGATGACATTTCCACAGTACTATGCCAAAGAATTATTTTATCTTCTTATTTAATATAGTTATGCTCTCTCTCCTGCTCTGTATATATACATACACATACACACACCTACATGCATGTTATATATATTCAGACACACACGACTGTAATCACATATTTAAAATAAAAATTATTTTCTTTTTAACACCTACCGTGAAAGTCCTATAAGCTGCTTTATTTCCTGCCCCTTTGTAACCATTGAATCAGTCTTTCGTCGGTAGAGAGAGTATCTATTCTGGTGTTGCTCTTTGCAACTATCGATTGTAAATCTTGATGCCCACCTTTCTTTCACTGATATTGTATCAATTCACCCTATGATAGGGGCTTCTGGAATTTGCTTTCTTTTGTTTTCTGTGTATGTCCTGTAGAGAATTTTAAAGTTTATCGTGTTTGAGGTATAATCATTTCCAGGACTTCATAATTATACATACAGCTAACCCCTTACAATTACATATGGATTATGGGATACCACAGCGGTGCAGTCAGTTGGGCATCCAATTCTTGGTTTCTGTTCAGGTCACAATCTTGGGGGTCCTGGGATTGGGATCCACACTCAGCACAGAGTTTGCTTGGGAAATTCTCTCCCTTGCCCTCTGCCCTTCCTCCCCCACAAAAAAGACTTGCATATGGATAATGGTTTAAATGTTTTGGTAATGAAACTATTCGATAAACAGGAACTGTGTATAATGTAGAAAGCAGATCTAAATTTATTAAATATGTACAGAGCAAATCCTAATTTGCCCTGTAGACCATTGATCAATTCCAGCAATAGAAACCATGTCACCATGCTTTGCTATTATCTCAAAGGGTATGCTGATCTAGATGATTTGATCTTCTCTTCTGTCAGTTAACAATTTTTGACCAATATTTAAGGAAAACCTTAATTAGGACTGAAAATACATGTTTTGTTATTTATTTCTCCATGAAATCTAATTAAATAATCTAGCTTAATTTAGTTTAATTTCGTTTACTTATTCTTCAGCATGTCAATAATCCATTTCTAACCACCTCCCTCTTGCCCCTCCCATCCCCCAACCTGCTCCCAAATACAGGTTCCTCCCAGCTATACAAAAGTATAGCATTCTTATGGAAATTTTTATAAGCTGAAATGGTATGAAGCAAAGAAGCAATTACCAATAATTTATACGGGGAAAAAAAAGTGCATTCCCAGACCAAAAAATAACCTCTCTTAGGCTTGATACCTTGGGACACAGATAATGGATACACAAAATAAATGGAGATAAATCACAGAGACTCAAAGACACAGTTCAAAGTTGTGGCATACTGTGATATAATGCTGAGTGTTGTTCCCTGGGAAGGAGTTTCACGGAGCCATTCCAGCCACCTAGGGGGTGAGCTGCTTCCAAAGGGACTTGCTGCAAAACACATTGAAGGTCCCTTTTCCTTCTTGCCTTTCCTTGTAAAATCCTCTTTGGCTTTCTTTCAGTTAGTGAAAACAAGGACTAATGCGGTTCTGCCATCGAAGTGAAGTGGCATAATGTGAGCCTTCAAAAGGCAGAGCCTACCTATGACCTGTTTTTAAACTTCCCTGTGACATTTGACTGTGATGTCACAAGGGCAGGGGGGCTTATCTAATAGAGTTGTGAGGATGAAGCTTTGCTCTGTCATTTGAAATTGTTCCAAAGTTCAAGAATAGTATTTTTGACTAAGCGTCTAAGTCTTTCCCTTGTAAAAGCATTAACAAATGCATAATTTAAATAAATAATGCATTTATAAAGTGGACATACCATATACATCATTAACAAAATGTAGTAATGTCTTATATTTTGTGTTTATTTTTTACTATTTCTGACTTTGCCACGGTGCCCCCTCTGGAGACTTCTTAGGACGAGGGCAGTCAAAATGAGCAATGGAACTTTCTGAAGGTAAGTCAAAGACTGACTTACCTCATGCAAAAAAAATAACATTTTTTAGAGGATATATTAAGGTCAAGTTATCAGTGAGGTTACATACACTTAGTGATATGTAAAGTAACAAAGGCCTCTTCTTACGTACATTGACCCATACATTACTAAAATTTACCATACTAAAGAGACTTATTTATCATAAATAAACTTTCTGATTTACAATCTCTATGATTCCCACATTGAGATGGGTAAAGCTGGAAGTGGAGCAACTCTTTTATTGCAAGGCATGCGTTTTGGTTTTGGTTTCCTTTAGAGATGAATTCCTGGTATAAAGTGTGCAAACCACACAGAACAATTGGAAGTCTATGTGCAAAGCATCCAAGATCAAGCACCCTGTTATGCGAGAATTCTTAGGTACTATATCTATGTTTGTTGGGCTTCCTTTGTGGCCCCTATTTTTGAGCTAGATTTAGTTTCCTTGGAGTACCTTATCTAACATCCTTACCAAACTCTAGAGGTCATGAAATCACCAAAAGTAGAAAGAGCTTATTTCATCCCTGTTAACCAATGGGTGAGATAGTCAAATAACTCAAAGTTGACCCACAGCGTCTTAAAAAGTAACGTAATTGTTAAGATTACAGTGATTAGACAAAATAAATGAAATATTCATGAGTTCCAAAATTCCCTCCCCTGTGCCCCACAGATCACTCCACAATATCTGCATAACAGTAGCTGAGTGCTTCCTAAATGGCCAAAGTCCAGTTCCTCCGTAGGTCATTGCTAGAAAGCACTGATCTTGGAATTCTTTGTCCTTCATGGTCCCCCTCCCCCCCCCCCCCCCGCAAAAGACCATCTAGGTTTATGTAATCCATGACCCCTTAATATGCATCGTGGGAGTTTAGCCAGAGATTTTGGCATGCTTTTTCCCACCCAATATACCATCATCTGGCACAAGACACTCTAAGGCATAGGTAAAATGTATTTATGTTTATTCTTATTTCACTGACAGCAGCATACAAAACATCTTACATGGTCCAGTTAACAAATTTTCATACAAGCGAAGCCATTATTTGGAAGATAATCCCCAAAACAGTTTATATTGTGAGTATCTTTCCACAGTTTACCTGCCTATTATATACTATTGGCATTTCATCTAATGCTGAGTGAAACTAAAGGTAAACTAAATAAGAGTTTAACTTTTTCTTTAGATTTTTTTCTTTTTCTTTAGATTTAGCTGCACATAAGGCAAGATAGTTTATATTTAAGTTTATATTTATATCAAAGTAAATAAATCAATACTTCATATTCTGGAATTATAATACAAATCCTTTAAACATGCCAGCAGTATATCCAAATCTATGAGCTTTAATTCCCTAAAGTCAATTACCTTAGGGTATATTTATCTTAAAAATTTAATCTTAGAAACAGCACTTTGAAATTATGTTAGGTAATGGATACTCTGTGAACCTGACAATTAATAAATAAAGTGTTATATTTTAATATCCCTGAAGCTTGCATTTAAAATCTAGTAATTCTCTAGAGCAATTTGAGTTAAGGAATCCTTACAAAAATTAAGCATTTGCATTTCAAAAGGAGCTTATATACCTTAGGGCTGTGACAACCCATCTGAAATAAAACTTGACAGGATGACACAGTATGATGTTTACTTGATGTTTTCAGAGAAAAACAACCAAATAATATCTCTATAGTCTAGTAAAGGCAATTGCATATAGCTTTTTTCAACTTGATTTCTATTCAGACATTAGAGGAGTAAAAAAGACTTTGAAGTCTTTCATGATAATAACTTTAGAGACAAGGGCTAACATTCTTGTAACTTTGGCTCAGAAAAAAGCAAAAAGATCAAAGAGATTTACTGACTAGAAATTTTTTAGTACATGTCAAATTGGATTTTAAATCATCATATCAAAATGCATAGCCAGATTCCTGTTCCAGAACAACCATCAAAATGAAAACACAAGCTCATTCAACTAACATTTCTACCAAATCTAGAGCACAGAGTTTTATAATTTACATAAATATGGATGTAAAATTTCATGCATTTAAATAACTTTAACATTTCAAATAGATTTCACTTCCAGTTTTCCAAAATAAAGTGAGACAAACTAAGAATTTATATTCAAATTAAATATCCCCTGCCATTGAAAGGGATGGAAAAAATAGTTGCCCATGAAATTAAAAAAAATCTTTTTAGAAGCTGAAAGCTGCAAACATAAAAGTGTGACCAATAATTCACGACCTTCAATTTTAGCAAAAATTCAGTGCCCAGAGGTATCTATAAATCCTTAGTGTGTTCTCCAACTCTCCCAGTAGTTCTTAAAAATTTTCACCAATACAGCTATGTATGATCTCCATCTCTCGGCATATCACCATTTTTCTGATTTCCCTGAGAAAAATATACTCCAGCAGATATGAAGTCCCGCATCTTTCTCTTAAAATCATTCTAATTGGACTTCATCATTTTCTCTTTCCCTCTGATTTTTTCTCCCTTAAGGGTCAATCATGCATGTACACTTGAATTCATTACCTCCTGCCTATGCAGTGAACTTCCTCCATAAATTACTTCTCTTCCCAATATATTATCCTCACCATCTTCCTCTAGATTTCTTTCTCAAACTCTGTGTATAAATACACTCATATTGTAATATGAGTATTAAAAAATAAACTTGTCTTGGGGCACCTGGGTGTCTCAGTTGGTTAAGTGTCTGACTCTTGATTTCAGCTAAGGTCATGATTTCAGGGTCTTGAGACAGAGCCCCCATCGGCTCCCTACTCAGGGCAGAGGCTGCTTGAAAATCTCTCTCTCCATCTCCCTTTGTCCTTCCCCAAAAAATAAATAAATAATCTTAAAAAAATATACTTGTCTTAAACCCACATTTCCCTACGTTTAGTCCCATATATCTACCAATCCACCCAGTTATAGTCATGTTTCTGTGTGCAATAGTTTTAGTTTATACTCTATGGTCACACTTCCCTGCCTCACTCTTTTATGCCACTAAGTTTTCACTTAAACTTCCTTTGCCAGAGTTGTTAAGAAGGACTAACTTCCAAATGCAAAAATTGTATAGTCCTTCTTTATGTTACCATCCTGCATTTAACAATCCACTATTTTATTCTTGAAATTCCACTTTCCTTTAGCTTTGGTGATTATAATTTCATCTGGTTTTCCAGACAGTCGTTCAAAAACACTCTCTTAATTTCCTCTTTCTCTGACTGCCTCTTAAACATTAGTGTTTAATTCTGTATATCTTCTACAAGTGACCATATTCACACCTATCACTCTAAATAAGGTTAATAACTATGCTAAACTAAACATTTAGTACTCAGAGAGTACTAAAATACTAAAATTACTCCAGTTAATGTGCAAAATGCATGATTGCTCTGTCACTCCAATCTTCTAGACGACCAGTAAAAAGTGAGTATAATTTATACATATGTGTGTGTGCATAAAAGTTAGGTAAAATAAGTATGATCTGTGTTGAACAAACTTGGGTTGAAATGATGGGTCTGCTACAGAGTAGTTGAGTAGCTCGGGCAAATGACGTAACCCTCACCCCATTTAAATTCTCTTATTTGTAAAATGGGTCAGAGTGATAATACCTACTCTACTGTGTTGTCGTAGAGATTATATAGGATAAGTACTTAATAAAGTCCCTGATGTTTAATAACCCTTCAAAAACATTAGAAAGACAAACTGCTAACATTTTTATCCACAATTTTATCAAGCAAATTTGGCACTTGACATAATTACAGTAGATATCCCCTGAAAATAACAAAGCTGAACTTAGATGGCACATTGAAAATGAAGAGAAGAGGATCAGAGGAAACCTTCATTTTACCAACAGGCTCCAGATGTGGACATACCTTTGTCAAACAAAAAACGAATTCAGACCTAAGGGAGGGACTTTCTTTGAAAAGATTATTGGAATAGGGGAAGATTGACTATACAATAGGGAAAATGCTCTAATTGTAAGACCTATAAAGGCTTCAAAGATCAGACAGAAAAGGATTTTCTTTTATAGTGAAGAGCAGACAATGATAGAATAGAGCAAGTATGGAGGAGTAGGATGAACAGGTGGTGTGGTCAGGAAATGTCTTTCTTTGTTGTCGATCAATTCTCAAGAAGGCTCTTTGAGAGTGAGGAAGGTTATTTCATACGCCAACATCTGCTTAAGCGCCCCATGCCTGCCTACACACTAGTTTGGTTCCCTGGGAGGAGAGAAACCTGTCTAAAATTTGTGGTAAAGTCAAGTTAGTGGGAATTTTGTCTATATTGGTGAGCAGATATAAACAGTTCAGCTATTCGTTGGTGAGAAACAGTAATAGAATTTGTAGCATATGTGTCCAGCCTTGTCCTAGGTAAACAAGAGGGACATCCCCAAGTGTCCTCTATGTCACATGGGAGAAGTGTGATTCTTTGCATAAGCCATTTCCTGGAAAACACAAGAAGTAGGTTTTGTTTGTTGGTTTGTTTGTTTTTTTGTTTGTTTTTTGAGAGAGACAGAAAGAGAGTGAAGGACAGTTGTGGGGACAGTGGTAGAGGGAAAGGGAGAGAGAGAATCTCAAGTAGGTGCAGCTCCCAGCATGGTCAGGCTCCATCTCACAAACCCAAGATCATACCTTGAGCCCAAATCAAGAGTCTGGTGCTTAGCCAACTGAGCCACCCATGTGCCCTGAGTAGGAGGATTTCTTTCTGATGTTTTCTGGAAATATAAGGCTTAGGTAAGGCGCAATTGTCACTCTTTTCTTGACTTTGGAGCTTTGGTACAACTCATGTGATCCCATGATTAGTGGCTGACCCAGGCAGGGTGGGTATCTGGTTTTTCACAGTCACTAGACAAGTGTTGATAGATATAAGACATGAATTTTCAAACTTAAGCAGTTATTATTTAAAAGTTTTTCACCTTCTAAATGTTAGATCTTCTTTGGGGGATGGAAACTCTTAATTATATGCCTGCAGTTTCTACTGTTGCAGTAGTTACCTTATTTTGTATCTTATTTTTGTACTCTCCTCATTACTAGAATTGGCACCAGCACCAGGTAAATTGGGAAAGAGAACTATTTGTAGATATGCCCCACTTTGATGTTAGGAATAGACTTTATGAGAATAGACTTCTCCTTGAGAAAATTTTGTTTTCATACAAATCTTTATAGAGAAATAGTGATGAAGTTGATTTAAAACCACATTGAGATACCACCTTACACCAGTTAGAGCGGCCAAAATTAGCAAGACAGGAAACAACATGTGTTGGAGAGGATGTGGAGAAAGAGGAACCCTCTTACACTGTTGGTGAGAATGCAAGTTGGTGCAGCCACTTTGGAAAATGTCGCTCTCGACCCGCAAGAACGACACATAGCCTGGTCTCTTGTTAATGTTGCTTTTTTTTTATTCTCATACCACACTTGCTTATATGCAGTAGGGCACCCTATCAGAAGACAGATATTCTCAAGACATCCAATCACAGACCTGCTGCTAGGCTTCCCCGGTGTCTGCTTTTCCTCCCTCACATGGGCTGCCGCCGATATTGACTTGTTTACGTGGAGGTCTGTTTTGGCACCTGGCCAGGCACCATCTTGCAATAGCGGGGACTTCCTTGGCCACAGGCGGTCCCCAACATCTCCCCCTTTTTTGTTTTATGGCAGGGATCATGCCTGTCTTCGGTTGTCAACAGTAGAAGACATCCTTACCCGTCATTAGACATGAGATAGCAAAGATCTCTGTCTTGTCTTAGGTTGGTATGTTTCTCTGCTGATCTTACCCATCCTTGACTACCGATCCAGCATGCTTAACTATATTTGGGGGGATGTTCCAGCTTTGATCACCACCAGAGCTTGTACTAGGGCTCGCTTTTGCTCCTGATGTTGTCGTCTCCACTGACATATTTTCATATTTTCTTAGTGAGAAGTAGCATGCCAATGAGGAGAAGGACAAGCAGACCAATCGTTCCAGCCCATTGTTTAGTAAAGTTAGAAACACTGCCGAGTGCATTTAGTATGTCTGGAAATGATGCGGGCTGTACACAAGTACTATTAACCTTAGTGATCTCAGCAAGAAGGCTCCGTGTAAAATTTTGAAAGTCTTCAGACCAGGTGCCTTGTAAATATCGGGAGAGCAGTCGGGAGGAATTGTTAATCTGACTAAGGCTAGAGAATTTTATAGGGGTAACACAGAGCGCAGAAAAAGGAACAATACAACCAACACTCAGTATTTCAGCTAAGCCTAGGGTTTGATTGGTGGTAAAGAACAGGGGGAATATAAAGGAAGAATTAGTTAAAGGTAAAGGATAGGGCCAAGCTTTCAGAATAGCCCATAATTCACGTGTCGCCATCAGGGGAATTAGGAATATCAGAGTCCCCCACGACAGTAGGAGGGTTACGGCTTCCTCTGTCCTCATCTTCGTTCTCAGGGGCTTTCCGGACCAATCTCTCTGGAATCCAAATCGGCACTTCTTTGTCCTGTGGGAAAACACAAACGGAGACTCTGCTCCAGATTAATACAGGATCTGGGCCTTGAGTAAGGGCTGAAGCAAGTACTTGTCCGTGAATAATGCTGTCATTAATATCCCTGCATATCTTGATGTATGTGCTTAAATCTTTAGTTTTCCATGGCCTAATGGCCTCTTTACACCATTTATTGGCTTGCTCATAGGCCTGTTGTTTAATTAAAGGCATGGCTGTGTCAACATCCCCAAATATTCTCCCAGCTGTTTGCATCAATCTTGCAACAAAATCAGCATATGCTTCATTTGGTCCTTGTATCACCTTAGATAGTTGACCCTGCAAGTCACTGCCCTGGAGGGTCTTCCATGCTTTAGTAGCGGCAGCTGCAATCTGCATGTATACGGCAGGATTGTATTGCAGTTGGTTATGTTTACCAGCATATGGCCCCATGCCCATAAGCATATCCAGATTCCATTGTGGATTGCCTGCCGTGGCATTATGCCATGCAACATCCTGGGAATACTCTTGCCATGCTGTCTTCCAGACCAAATATTGCCCTCCAGAGAGGGCTGCCCTTGCTAAATTCCCCCAATCTTCAGGGATTAAATTCATGCCTGCTATGGACTCCACTAGAGAAATAGTAAATGCTGTCTGAGGGCCATACTGCATGACCGCTTCCTTTAATTGTTTAACTAATTTAAAGTCCAAGGGCTGGTGATATCGTTGATGATTTTGGTCCTCTAGAACTGGGAACATCGAGCTGCTATTGGCCCCCCTCCATGCGGTCTTCCAATCCTCATTGGCAGAGGGATGACATTTACATGTCATCTCCTCCACCAGGGGATTGTAGGGAGGCGGAGCATTAGGGGTCACTGCTGAACAGGGAGGGCCTAGTTTTAATTTGAACTTCGTTCTAGCTCCTCCCCCGACATTTCTCCTTCCCCTTCGCTAGAACTTTCCAAAGCACGAAATGAGCGTTCTTCTTTCACTTCCTCAAGTGCCTCAGTGCCCTCCTGAATAGCTGACTCACATCTCGGCTTACGTCCTCCCAGGCACCCTCTGACTAGAGTCCATATAACTAACGTTCCCGGCGGCAATGATTTGTTCTTATCCCTCTTCTTAAAATCCTCGCCTAAATGGTCCCATTGGGGGATATTTAGCAAGCCCTCATCCAGAAACCAAGGCGCCACGGTCTCAACTGTATTCAAGAATATCCTAGCAGTTCTCGTTTTTAACGGCGTGCCATTGGCCTTTAGAAGGTCCTTTAGGGCACCCTCCAACCTCGACTTTGACAGTTCAGATCCCATAATTAGAATCCCAACCTAATGGTTGTTTAGGGTATACTTGCCGCTAAATCCCGGCTCTAAGGCCGCCCACTTCTTATTGCGGACTTGTGAAATCCTGGCTCTATGCCCCCCCCCCACTTCTTATTGCGGACTTGTGAAAGTTTCCCACTACCTTTGTCATGGTTTTACCCCGCTTACCTACAGACTTCTCCCTTGCAAGGTTTTTCTATTTTTATTAATATCTCCCGGGTTTCGGCACCATTTGTCGCTCTCAACCTGCAAGAACGACACGTAGCCTGGTCTCTTGTTAATGTTGCTTTTTTTTAATTCTCATACCACACTTGCTTATATGCAGTAGGGCACCCTATCAGAAGACAGATATTCTCAAGACATCCAATCACAGACCTGCTGCTAGGCTTCCCCAGTGTCTGCTTTTCCTCCCCCACATGGGCTGCCACTCATATTGACTTGTTTACGTGGAGGTCTGTTTTGGCACCTGGCCAGGCACCATCTTGCAATAGCGGGGACTTCCTTGGCCACAGGCGGTCCCCAACAGGAAAACATTGTGGAGATTCCTCAAGAAATTAAAAATAGAGCTTCCCTATGGCTCTGCAATTGCACTACTGGGTATTTACTCCAAAGATACAGATGTAGTGAAAAGAAGGGCCATCTGTACCCCAGTGTTTATAGCAGCAATGGCCACGGTCACCAAACTGTGGAAAGAACCAAGATGCCCGTCAACGGATGAATGGATAAGGAAGATGTGGTCCATATACACTATGGAGTATTATGCCTCCATCAGAAAGGATGAATACCCAACTTTTGTAGCAACATGGACGGGACTGGAAGAGATTATGCTGAGTGAAATAAGTCAAGCAGAGAGAGTCAATTATCATATGGTTTCACTTATTTGTGGAGCATAACAAATAGCATGGAGGACAAGGGGAGTTAGAGAGGAGAAGGGAGTTGAGGGAAATTGGAAGGGGAGGTAAACCATGAGAGACTGTGGACTGTGAAAAACAATCTGAGGGTTTTAAAGGGGCGGGGGGTGGGAGGTTGGGGGAACCAGGTGGTGGGTATTGGAGAGGGCACAGATTGCATGCAGCACTGGGTGTGGTGCAAAAACAATGATACTGTTATGCTGAAAATAAATTTTAAAAATTTTTTAAAAATAGCCAAACTTAAAAAAAAATTATTAAATTAGTTTTTTAAAACTAAAATTAAACTAAACTAAACTAAAATTTTTAGTTTTTTAAAACTAAAATTAAACTAAACTAAAACTAAAATTAAACTAAAAATTATTAAATTAGTTTATTAAAAATGTGGTTGGCTTTTCAGCCTTCTTACCATGAATGTTAGGTTTCTGCTTTATTAATATTTATGTTGTCATTTTTTCTATTTTTTGAAAATGGGTTTAATATTTATATCCCTCCTCCCCAAAAAGGAAACTCTCATGTAATTAATTAATGCATATTAGAAATAACTACTATGTTTTGGTGAGTCCGTTGGTAATTTCATCAGTATTCCTACAGAAATGTGATCACCCATACTCCAGAAACAAAAATCAAACATCAAATATTTCACTTACATACACAACAGCTGTGTGTTTTTTCATGATCTCCTTCCTTAAGGCCTTGACCCTACCGTTCTAATCTAGACTGTCCCTCTTTCCTGCTACACTACTGTCATCCTGCAAATCCTCTCCATACTTCCCTTGTGTGGGATACACTATTCCTTAAGTATTCATAGTTTTTCTTTTTGAATTTACTTATTTTTACAGAACACATTTTCTAATGGCTTCTTCTTTAGTCTCTCTGTTAATAACTATTTTATTCATCTATTAGTAGAGGGAGAAAGAAAGGACAGACACATGATAAGTCCTATTTTTAACTCTTTCCTCTCATAAATAACATTAAAAATTTTTAAATAGATTTTATTTATTTATTTGACAAAGAGAGAGAACAAACAGGGGATCAGCAGGCAGAGGGAGAAGCAGGCTTTCCATTAAGCAAGGAGCCCAATGTCGGACTTAATCTGTAGGATCCTGGTTTCATGACCTGAGCCAAAGGCAGATGCTTAACCAACTGAGACACCCAGGCATCCCTCATAAATAACATTTTTAAAAAGAATAGGGAAACCAGGCCAAACTGATAAAACTGATGCTATGCCTTAAGATGTTTGCCTTCATCATCAGCTTAAAAATACAGAAAATGCTATAAATTCAAACTAATTGTTTTTATTAAGCATTATATTTTCAACCAAAGAATAATATTTGCATACTCTTATTAATCTAAAAAAAAATTTCAGGTGCCAGTATTAAATACATAACAAACAGTACATAAAAAAAAGGAAGGGAATTTGGGGGTTTCTACAAGAAGAGCAAATGACATAAATTGTTGCTCAACTGCAAAGGAATAGACCCTTTAATTCCAACTATTATAAGCCTGGTTCCTAATCACACAGTAAGACCAGAAATATGACAAAATATAAGCTTTAGTAACCTAAAAATGTTATTTTATTTTGAATCTCAGTTTTAATCTTCTCATGCTTAACTTTCTTACTTTGCTAAATGGTGATCTTTTTCTTTTCTCCTCTTCTGCCTTTCATTGATACACCAAATCAATGCAAAATAGTTCCTCATGACCAAATAGGGATCAGAAAAATGGGTCTTTAAATGATTGTCACAATTGGCATTTAAACTAGTTCTTAGTTGATTCATTGAATAACCAAGAGTAAATAAAATAACAAGAACAATCCTATTCATAAGCGGTTCATACTGTCATGAATAGAAGTAGCTAAAAAATGAAATCTTGTCAGCTTGTCTCATTGTACATCCTCAGAATTTATCTGAGTGCCTGGCACATAGAAATAAGTCAATAAGTATTTGTGGCTGAATGAATACTCCTTTTATTAGCTTTCAAAATCATTGCACTCATCTGAGAAGTCTACATAATTAAGTTAATTTTTGGTCAAATCCGCTTTCTTGTTTCCTTGTATCTCAGGAATCAGTTTTTACCTCCCTAACCTGAGAATTGTGGCTTCGTCCAAAACTAGGCGTTACGTAAATTACATAAATACTGCTGCTGCTTTTGTATACTATTGTATACCATTCTTACTAGACTCTTACAGCTGCTGGTGTTATTATTGTTACTGTGTGTTACTGTGTTAACAAAGGCTGCTGCTGCTGGGGCTTAAGATGAGGATTGTGAAGCGGACACAGCAGCACCACATCCTCCTTAAACCGGATTCACCTTGCACCCCTTTTGTGTACTTTTATACAGGGTTTGTTGCACTTCCAATAAAAGCAAAGCTACTCACCATCTACTTTTTTTCTTCCATGGAGACATATGCAAATCATCTCAGTTTCTTCATTGTTTCCTATTCAAAACCTTTTGTCTCTACCAGTTTCTTGCTCTTCAGTTCCAGATAAGACTAAGAGCACAAGTTCTTTTTGTTTGTTTTTTGTTTAGTTTAGTTTTTTATTTTTTGTTTTTTTTTGTTTGTTTTTTACATCTTTGGGTGGGGCGAGAGCTACTGGCTTTACTTTTATTCAGTTAGGGTCCCAACGTAAAAGAGATAGCACACAAAAACTGGGATCTTTTGGACAGTGTTTACTTACAAAGAGACTAATACCAAAACCTTAACAAATGTGAAGAAAGCACAAAAAATGGAGAAGGAGACAGAGGCTGGCAGTAGTGGAGCTGTCACCATCCAAGGCACTAAGAGCAAGGGGAGGAGAAGGGAACAGAGCTCGGTAGAGTCACACCACCCAGCCAAGGTAAACTCTGAGGAAACAAAGCCCAGAAATAAACCTCCTCACCTCATCTCCCTCCCTCCTGATCCTCTTTCCTTTTGTTTAATTCAAACAAAAGCCAGACTGCATGGGGACTTGTTGATATGATCCACACAGGCCCGGCTCCTGGAGGACAGCACTGGTGGAGAAGTAGGGAGGGGATGTGGAAGGAAAGCTATCTGGCCGAGTCTGTGACCTCTGCTTCTCAGCATCCATGCTCGTCTTCCATCCTGCTTGGTTATAAAACCTGAGGAGCAGAGCAGCTTGTATTCCAGACTGAAATTGTTTCAAGTTTCTTTCTTGCTTTGAGATCCACTCAAAACCGTGGCCTTGAGGGCACCTCATGAAAAGATTGAACTAGCATGTCCAAGTGCAATATATTGCTCCTGTAACCCAAAAGTTTACCCAACTACCGTGCCACTTTCCTTCACGATGGGGCATTGAAGTGCAACTTCTCATCTCTCACTTTAGAAGAGAGAATCTGACAAGCACCAGGTTCCGGAGCTGACAGTTTCTGATCAGTTACTGAGCTGACAGATCAGGTTTTTTAATTTTACCAGAGTTTATTTTCAACCCTAAGGCATAGAAGATACTTGTCATTTCCTGACCACTAGATCCTAACAGCATAAAGCCACCAATGTAGTGGATCTGTATGACATTTTTTGGAATACCCAGTTGATCAAGGTCCCTCTTAACTGTATCATAGACGAGAGCCAAGGAATGGGGAGAGGGACAAGGCAGAAATATGAAATATGAATACTGTCAGTGCTATGTACATGTTGAGTATTTTTGATTTTGCTGACTTGTGATACAGAAGAGCACACTTGACAAGTAAATAGCTAAATATCAGGAACAAGGAAGTGTGTTAAATTGTTCCACTAAAAATAACACTTCCATATATGTTTGTAAAAAATAAAAAATTAAAAAAAAATAATACTTCCATAGCTGCGGCTGTAAGTTGAATCATTACTTGGGTTAGCTCACAGCGAACTAATGAAATTCTCCATGATGCATATGGGGTTTTGTTTTAGTTTTTTGCTGGCCAAACAGCTATGTTAAGTGTATGTTAGGAATCACCATTCTTGCATCTATAGTTTCTGATAGTGTCCTTAATTTCTGTGGTTATTTCGAGAATGTGTTATTACTTTTGGTACATCCTCTCTGGTAGTGAGGGTCTGGGAGCTTTAATTTGTACTGTAATAGCTTTCACTTTTTTAAAAATTTTTTAAGATTTTATTTATTTATCTGAGAGAGAGCACAAGAAAGGGGAGCGACAGGCAGAGGGAGAAGCAGGCTCCCTGCTGAGCAAGGAGCTTGCTGCAGGGTTCTATCCCAGCACCCTGGGATCATGATCTGAGCCAAAGACAGATTCTTAACTGACTGAGCCACTCAGGCACCCCTAGTCTTTACTTTGTTAATCAGATAATATTCTATTCTATCAGTGATTAATATCCAGCTATACATATCCAGCTATACATTCTGGGATCATGGAAATAATAACATGATTGATCTAAGGTCTAACCCTCACCAATTATATCCATTCCAATATTCCTAATTTCCTGAGTTTTCTGTTTCCTTCCAATACAGTATGCTAGCATGCTGATTGCATTAAGTATAGGCCATTATTGAGTTGACTCTACTATTCTGGCATATTTTTATTATCACTCCCAGGTACTCACATCAATACATTAAATTCTGAATCTTGATTGGGTTCACTGTTGTCAGTAAGCTTGAACTATCTGAGATTTCCATAACTTTTCCCTTTGTCTGGTATCATAGAGTCTTCAGGCATACATGCTTCTTGGGATCCTGCAGACAAAGATTAAGGAAGTCTCGTGATGTGTAGGTTACCTTCTCCTGGACCCTGTCTTATACCCCTGATTACTTTAGACAGTGTCAGGATGGAGCTCAAGGATAGCCTATAGAAAAAGAAAGAAGAGTGGGTCCTGTGAGAATTAGTATCAGCTTGGGAAGGCAGTGATCCAGGAAAGGTTTAATGCAGAGATGGATGAAGACCCTGGCACCTAGAGCATGAAACTCTTAAAGGAAATTTGGATACTGATGTTTCTCAGCTTTAACACTATTTATTCAAAGGTCTCTAGCCCATGCTTTATAACCCCACCTTTTTCCCATCGGCACCATTACTTTGCGTAAGAAACCTGTTGGGACAGTGTATAACTCACCCTGCTGCTTTCAGACCCTTGCAATTCTGAACTTGATTCCCGGCTGTATCTACCCTGTGACTATTAGAAATATAAAATCTCAAAATTGCTTTGGAGAACTTTGGAGACCTTTTGTTCTTAACTTTACAGTCATAGTTTCCAATGTGTCTTTCTTTTTCTATATATGTCCCCTAGTGTGTTAAGAAGTAACCAGATGATTCCAAAATAATTATAAGTTTTTTTGTTACTGCATGTATTAGGGTGCCCCCAAACCACCCCCTAGTTCGGGGATTTACCAGAAGGATGATAAGAATTTCATATACTTCAAAAAAAGAATACAAAGCAAAATCAGCAATAGGAAAAGCACATTTAGTGGAGTGGGAGAAGACACAAACACCAGCTCTCGAGCCCTTCACCAGGGAGTCACACGGAACTTGCTTCATTTCTCTAGCAACTGGCTATGATAAATCTACCAGGGTTGCTCAGTAAACACTCAGTTCCTAAAGGTCTTATTGAGGGCTAGTCAGGTAGGCCCTCATTGTGTAGCACATACCAAAATTCTAGACTCCCAAATGAAAGCCAGTGTAAAACACATTATTTGGTATATCAAAATATCAAATTGCCCTCACCTTAAACACATACAATTTTTATTTGTCAATTATACTGCAATAAAGCTATGGGGTGGGGGAAACATATTGCTCAAATAGTTTACTCTTTGCAGTTCTGGAAACAGAGCACTCCCTAAGTCTAATTTCCCAGATGCCAGGCAAGAGCCAATCTTGCAAGTAGACCTTATTAAGGAAAGCAGTCTCTGGCCTGTTATGATAACTGTTTTCTGCTCTGTGTAGTAACTAAGTGTCACAGCCCCTTGTTCTCCTAAGACCTTGTTCTCTGCATGTACTTTATCTCATGTCCCTTTGGTGATAACTCAAATACTTATGATTTTTTTTTTTTTCGAAAACTGTGAATTACTTTGCCTCATTCTTACCTGCAAAGGGAGTTATCATGTACTCCTTAAATATATGACAAATGAAAATTCCAGAATCACATTTTAAAGACCTTTATCTTGGGGCCACTTCCTGGAGCAACTGCTGTTCAATCAGGGACCCAACAGGAAACAAATGGAATAATAAAAATTGAAATCTGTCAAAGGGGAGATATTTACAAAGAACATAATTACAAAGGCTAGAGTAGAGAGACAAGAAAAAGATTGTGCGGAAATGCAGCACTACTGCCATCAGGGATGGCAATGTCGTAGGCATGAGGGAGCAACAGGAGAGTTGTCTGAACCAAGAAAAAGAAAAGGTGATGTTGGAGAGCAGCCCTCAGAGGAGCTGTCTGCTGAAAGATGCAACCAGCCAAGGACAACTAGAAAAGTAAACAGCCCGAGCTCATCCTCCCCTTTCCTTTGGGTCTCCGGCATGTTAGCCCAATTAGAAGCCAGAAGCCAGAGATTCTGGAATCTCACCGGTGTAATGAATATAAGTCAGTCTTTCAGGGCACAGAACAATTTGGGAAAGTTTAGAGAGTTTGATCTGGAAGGGCAAATGGAACATATTTGGCACAATTTATAATTCATTTCTTTTTTGCCAAGAATTCTGCATCCTTTCATTAAAATATTTTCTGACATCTTGACTCCTCAAAGGTTAATTCCAAAAATTAATTATATGTAATGAATTTCCTTTCTACTTCCTGTTTAAATAGTCAAGTCTTATCAGTATCACATCACTCATCAGCTTTCTCAAAATATACCTTAAAATGCCTTCTGTAATTCTTTTTTTTTTTTTTAGTTTTACAGTGTTTTTTCACTACTGCATTTCCCATTTTTTTAGTTGTTTGGTGTCTTAAGGACCTTAATAGCTATTCACATTGTATTGTATAAAACAAATTATTTTAAGAAAAGCTTTTTTTAAAAGATTTTATTTATTTTTTTGACAGAGAGGAATCACAAGTAGGCAGAAAGGCAAGCAGAGAGAGAGAGAGAGAGGAGGAAGCAGGCTCCCTGCCGAGCAGAGAGCCCGATGCGGGACTCGATCCCAGGACCCTGAGATCATGACCTGAGCTGAAGGCAGAGGCTTTAACCCACTGAGCCATTGAGGCACCCCAAGAAAATTTAATTAGAAAATTTAATTAGAAAATTCTCTATGACTTTTTCCGCCATCTTGGGGCCTGTGGAGGCCTGCTGGGAACAGGACTCCTCTAAAACGCCGAATAATGTCTGGAAGGCTGTGGTCCAAGGCCATTTTTGCTGGCTATAAGCAGGGTCTCCGCAACCAGAGGGAACACACAGCTCTTCTTAAAATCGAAGGTGTATATGCTAGAGATGAAACGGAATTCTATCTAGGCAAGAGATGTGCTTACGTGTACAAAGCAAAGAACAACACAGTGACTCCTGGGGGCAAACCAAACAAAACCAGAGTAATCTGGGGAAAAGTAACTCGTGCTCATGGAAACAGCGGCATGGTTCGTGCCAAATTCCGAAGCAACCTTCCTGCTAAAGCCATTGGCCACAAAATCCATGTGATGCTGTACCCCTCAAGGATTTAAATTTAATGAAAAGTAAATAAAGGTGTAGATTTGTAAAAAAAAAAATAAAAAGAAAATTCTCTATGCATTTTTCTAAATTAAATATATAGCTCAGTAGTCTGTGTACATGAATATGGCATTAATGCTTTTTTCTTTCCTTGCTAAAATCTATCCCAATAAAATGTCTAGTAGGGAAAAAAAAGCACAGTTGATAAGTCTATAGTGATTCTAATCAAACCTGTTCTTTGCCAGAAATGCATCTTGATCAAGGAAACTCTCTCAATTTCAGCATCCTCACTTGCAACGTGGATAGCGTGGCTGTGAAGACCTCAAGGACTTCTTCCAGATTTAAGAATTTGTTTACTGATTTCAGTCCAAATTGTATTGGCCACTTTCCCCATCTCTTCCCCCAGCTGAGTATGCAGAGTACCTTTCAAGAATATATAAAATATCCTTGTCAGTTATTCTACAGATTTGAAGTGTTCTTCCGAGAGTAACGTGTCCAAAACTGACTCTGAGATACAGTGTTCCTGTTTAAGTGTTAGAATTATAAAACAAATGTGTTCCAGGTCTGACATTTTCTCATGATTCCATTATAATGATTTAGTGGATTACATTGTAATGGTAAACATATTCTCTTGTTGAAACCATGCCCCACAGGATTAAGAAAGTTGAGACTAACAGGAAATTTTTTTAAATTTTTTTTTTAATTTTTATTTATTTATTTGACAGAGATCACAAGTAGTCAGAGAGGCAGGCAGAGAGAGAGAGAGGAGGAAGCAGGTTCCCTGCTGAGCAGAAAGTCCCACGTGGGGTTCAATCCCAGGACCCTGGGATCACAACATGAGCCGAAGGCAGAGGCTTTAACCCACTGAGACCCCAGGTGCCCCAACTAACAGGAAATTTAAAGGTTGATTTTCAGAGATGTTTCTTTGTAGTCAGCTCTTTTTTTTTTTTTTCTTTTCTGTCCCACTAATAAATCCACTAGCTATCTCCACAGAAGCCTCTACTGACACAGATGGTCACTGACATGTTTCTAGACCATCAACAAGGCCTTCATTCCTTACCCAAGATAATGATCCCAAGATCCCATCCAGTTAATACAGACTCTCAGAGCGTGTGCATAGCTCCTCTCTTGCCTACAGGTGACCTCAGGATGTCAAGAGCCAGATTTTTTCCTCATTTTTATGTTAAGTCTCCACCCCAAAGTGAACACAGGATGCATGTTATATGTATGTTTGCTCAGTGCAAATCCTCCAACCGTCCTCATGAAGAGCAGTACATTTTCCTGACTTTTCCTTCAATATATATGCAATCCAAACCCCTATGATGATAAAAAGTTGTACTAACCTCGGTCAGGGGACAGATTAGAGCTCACTTTTTTCCCTTGCTTGGATGTTTTGCAATGAATCTTTCCCCCTACAAAACACAAGGGCTACTGTGTGTGTCTTTGGGTTTCAGGAGGCAAATGAGCTCTTTTCAGTTTGGTAACATTGTGCAGAACATACTATGCCAATTTCATTGCAATTTCCATCCCAGTGTAAAAAAACCTCAAGGGTCCAAAATGGTCTCACTTTGATGGAGTTCCCAAAGTGGTGCTTAATACATAATCTAACTGCAGTTTCAACTCCCCTCAAAGCTCTAGTCAGGAATTTCTCAAGTCAGCCAATGAATCCACCACCTGGGTCCTCCCCTCCCCCATCCCAAAAGAAAGACGAAGTAATCTGCAAGATAAGACACCTTGCTTTTCCCCCTCAGAAAGTGTCCTAGCTTGGAACAAACTTTTGCTTTTGCTAATAACTTTCTAGACTCTACCCTCCTTCAATAGAAACTTTCCACTTTGAACAACTTTTTTTTTCCCCCCTAACACCTTGTTTTATTTATTTATTTTTAAATTTATTAACATATAATGTATTATTTGCCCCAGGGGTACAGGTCTATGAATTGTCAGGCTTATGTATTTCACAGAACTCACCATAGCACATACCCTCCCAAATGTCCATAACCCAGCCATCCTATCCCCATGCCCCAGCAACCCTCAGTTTGTTTCCTGAGATTAGGAGTCTCTTAAGGTTTGTTGCCTTCCAGATCCCATCAACTTCTTGAAGGGCCTCCTACTAGTTAATGGGGTGCTAACCCATTCATGAATAGTTTGATAAAGCCAATTAGATCTTCAAATTTAGTTTAATTTGGTTATCTAACAATATATATATACATACCTACTTTTATTGCATCTAAGGTATACATTAAACCTTCAAATTTCAAAGTCTGTAATTTGCCTTTCTTAGCTATATACAACTAGTTGCTATTTCCAACTGAAATGTAAGTAGTCACTATTTTTTGTCTATTTATATACATTTTTAAAAGTTTTATCACCTGAAGAATGGGTTAAGCCATGTAACACATCAGAGCCTAGAAATGGTTACTGTGAGGGACAAAATGAGAGACTAGAATTTATCAGGACTCAAACTGAAAAAGTGAAGGAAAAAAAAAAAAGTGAAAACTACCATGGAAGCAATCACTTCTCATCCTGCTCATTACTCTTTAGAAGTATAAACATTAGAAACGTAGAATCTTTTTTCTTTTTTTTAAATATACATATAATGTATTATTAGCCCCGGGGTACAGGTCTGTGAAGAATCTCTATTTTTAATATATAAGAAATACCACTCTTTTTCCCAATCATGAAAAATTAAAGTAATTGGTTTTCATGCTTTTCCCATTCCTCACAAGACAGCAGACTCTCTCTCTCTCTCTCTCTCTCACACACACACACACACACACACACATATGTGCATATATCAAATAAAGACTGTGTAATATTTAATAAGAATTTCAAAGTGTAAGACAATCTGGGTTATCAGCTGTCATTAAATTCAAGTAGCCTAGATTCATCCTCCAAGAACTATTAATATCTAAAGCAATATTCCTATAAAGAAGTTATTAATCACCTAGCAAAGCAATAATTATTTGGCAGTTGCTCACTTTATGTCATATACTGTGTTAAGTGCTGGAGACATAGTCAATAACAAACAAATCATGGTTATCACAAAGTTTATCATCTATTTAGTAAAAAATGCACTTTTTAAATATCCATTATCTAAGTTAACCATTAAGAAATGTGTTATATAAATATATCAGGAAGGACCCAACAAAGTCTGAGAGTCAAAAGAAAAATATCCAGAGAAGAAAAATTAAAGCTAGACATAAAAACAAGTAACATTAGCTGGATAGAGAAAGAAGGAAAACTCCCAAGCTGAGGAAACAACCACTGTAAAGAACTTGAAGGTCAAAGGAGTAGGGATGGAGAATAGAGATGAACAAGAATGTAGCTCTCCGTGAAGCTTGAGAGATGGGCCTTTTGGGCTACAATAAGGATTTTGGCTTTACTCTGATAAGAATAGGGTCTATTAAAGAATGTAACAGGCAATATCATGACTATACTTCCACTTTAAAACATCATTCTGGCATGGTTAAAAAAAGAAATCAGAAGAAACCTGAGTTAGAGATTTTGAAACCTCAATTAGGAGGCTGTTGCGACAATTCTAGTGAAACATGGAGGCAACCTGGGTTGGCTTGGGGTTGTAGCAGTAGGAATGGAATCAATGGGGTGCTCTAGGTAAATACAGAGAACTTAAAATTGTCAGGTCTTGCTGATTTACTGGGAAGTGGGTAGTGAAAGACAGGTAAATGATGGGAATAACTCTTGGGATTTTAACCTGAGCTTTTAGGTAAATGATAGTTGCCTGTATCTATAGTACAAAGAGTAGAGAATAGGTTGAATACCTATTGAATAGGTATGGGTGGAGACAGTTAATTAAGGTTTGGATGTTTCTTTTGTGCGTGTATGTGTTTCTTTGAGACAGTCATGTGATATTCAAAACAGCTAAAAGATAATGAAGTCTGGCATCAAACTGACGAGTCCTGACTAGATTTGAATATTGATCCTAACATACATCAGCAGAAGTATCTTGAGTACATTTATTATCTCCTCTGTCTTAGTATTCTCATTTTAGAAATGGGAATAATGATGGTGGATGCTTTTTGGAGGTATCGAGAGTATTTCATTATTCAAAATATATTAAGTTCATAGAGTAGTGCCTGGCAAAAACTAAATGCTCAGTAAATAGTAAATCATCATCGCCATCATCATCAATCTCCTAGAGAGAGCATCGATGAAAACAGGTTCAGGACAGAGTTATGAGAAGCTTCAACATTTAATAACCACTTAGGAAACAAAAAAACCAAGATTGAAAACAGAACCCAGAAAACATTAAGCCAGAAGAGAACTGAAAAGACGTCCACTAGACATAATAGCATGAAAATAATTTTTTACCTCAAGGTCTTTTAAGCAAAAATCCAATGGTTGTGTTTGAGTAGTTAATGGGAGATAACCCAGTGGAGAGCACAGAGAATATATGAAACTCTTTCAAGAGGTCACCTGTGAAAGGCAAGTAGCTGGAATGGAAGTGGATAGGCAATAAGTTTAAATATGTACAGAAATATTCTAGTAATAATTAAGTGATTGAAGAGAGGGAAAATAAGTAGGAGTCATTGAAGGATCACCAATAATCTAAGTTTCTGGGATAGAAACTAAGACTACTCAAGTACTAATATTATAAGGAAGAAGTACTTATAGAATTTAGCTGGAACAAAATATAACTCCAACATTGTGATAGAATAAAGAAGAATAAAGACTATTTATATTTTGTTGTGAAAAAAATGAGGTAATTTCTCTTTAAAATTGTCTTTCTCACTGAAAATAAGAGGCAAATTTATTTCTGGGGCTTGAATTGAAAATATTGGGGAAAACTTGTTATAGTAAATACAAAGTATTGAACTGAATATCAATTACATTTATGAGTTGACTATGAAATAATATTAAATACAATCCTGAAATTAATGACCATCAATTTTGGAGCAATAGTGTGCCCTAATGTATAAGATTCTCCAGTGTGGCTTAGCTCATTGCGTGTATACATAGATAAAGCGGACAATTTTATTCATCCACAGTTAAGATTTTTCTGGTAAGAGAGCTTAGGAAATTAGGTATCAGCATTAATTTATGCAATCTAATTTATATAAGAAAGGAAGCGATTCAAAGAAGGTTCTGATAGGTAGGGAGAAATAAGAAGTGTATTGATAAGCTGGCATTCTCCATGAGCTCAGTTGATGAAGATAAAAGATTTAATAAGTGAATAATCAGGAAGCATAGTATGTTGCTTGAGGACAGTGGGAATTCAAGGCTATTGGTTTGAGAAGACTACTAGATTTGAGTGACAGAAAGATACTGGGTAGTAGAGTCATGGGGCCAGAGCCCCGCTAGCAGAGCAGGATTTCTTCATAACTTCAGCTCATGTTAATTTCAGGCCTTGATCACCCTCTTGGTGTTTTTGTGCAGTTCATACACTGCACAGCCTTACACAGAAGTCATTTTTGGTGTATGGCCAGTAGAGTTTAAGGGAAGATTATTGTAGTTGAGAAGAACTGAGAAGCCAATGTAATGAATTGGTCATATGTGAATTTTATAGTCCAGAATGAAGGCAGGACTTGAAAGTAAAAGACTTTAATGCAGATACCAAAGTATCAATGAATAAAAATGAGTGACTAGGTGCTCATCTCTAAGGCAGAGATGCAGAGGAGTAGAAGTGGCTTTCTCAGCTAATATGAGATCTGGTTTTACTGAGACAAACACTAACCTGTCCTCTCCACACAGAAGTAGTTAGGCTGTTATTTGAATTTTGTTTAGTAAACGAACTTTTACATAACACTGTATGTCACAAACTGTTTTAAGCTCCTTAGAAATATTAACATAATTACTCCTCATGAAAACCTTACAAAGATTACTGAGATACTCATTTAACAGATGAGGACATGTAAGCCCAGAGAGTTAAATATTGTCTTGTCATTCAACAAGGAAGTAGTGGAACTGAGATTCAACCCAGTTGGTGAGAGAGAGAAAGTTGGTGGTGGGGAGTGAGGAGAGAGAGAGAGAGTAGCCATTTCTTAATTAGGCTACAGGGGTTGTGGAAGTTAAAGGAAAATCCACTTGTATTTACAACTAATATAAATATGGAATGATTTGAAATATGGTAAAAGAAATAGACACAAAGATTATGGGTGAAAAATCAGAAGTGGAAGGTTGCATTTAGAGATGTAATCTTATACTGGGTATCAGTGAAAGGAAGAAAAGTAACAGAAGCGTCACCTAGAAAAATGGAAGGTAAAACACTGTAAATTGTGTTTGTACAATCTTTTGATAGAAAGAGTGCTTAAAATTTGTTTGTGCCATGACCAGAAGCAATGTCAGAGATACTGTATTTGGTTGGGGATTTTTTCCTCTCAAGCCACAAGAGGATGATAGAAATGATTCCTATTCCCCGACAAGAATAACAGCTGTGGTCTAGCACAGCGAGAATGAAGTGGGTTCTGGACACTAGCTGGCCATTAGTTAACCATGTCATTAGCCATCCTTTTATCTCTTAGTCCTATTTACCACACTTCATCATCAGTATGTCTTTGTTAGTGCTTTTATTTCATTCTACTATAAGTGGGTCATAAATTTCCATTATTCTCATCACATTAAAAATGATTAAACCATATTGTTTTCTATTTCTCAAATTTCTGTATATTTGATGGAAAGGACGAACAGGCGGTTGTTGAGTAAAGTTGTTAAGAACTTTAATAAGAGCTAAGCCTCTAGCTATCTTGATGATTAATTAAGTACAAGAGATTAGTGGCACTACTGAAGGGACACTGTGCCAAGCCAGTACTTAGCGACAATATTAATTTTTCATGAAGGAGGATCCAGACTTCCCATTACTAATCTCTCATCCAAAATTTTTTAATAAAGCAATGAAAATCACTGAGTGAAAATGAAACGCCAAGAGAGAAGGAATTTCAGAAGAATTACAATAAAACTTAAAATGCACAGTAAAGAACCCTGGAAGTTATCTAGTCAGAAAAATGCATGGCAGTCATACAACGTCCTCTCTTTTCGATAGCCATGGCAGACATCAAGGAGTAATCCTAGTGTTCTTTTCTACTGAACACAAATCTTAGGTCCAAAAACCCTAAAAATAGTGCTGTGGGTTGCTTTGTAAAATTAATGTATATAGCTGGTATCTATTATGATACTAATTTGCAGTCCTCAGTGATGCATTATCTCTTCATGTAAGAGGAAAGGAAACAGAAAATGAAGAGACTAAGCGACCAGTACAAGTCCAAATTACTGAGGGAGAAAGTCCCAGCAAGAACACAGACTTACCAACTGCTCAGTCAGGAAAGTTCTCATGGAGTTCTTGGGGTTGTCTTTGAAGACTGTCTTGGAATATCTTTGTTCTTTTTTTCCTATTTTAATTCTCTCTCAATCACTGCTGAGCATTGTTTATTGTCACTCATGTACCTAGAGCAATCTTTGTTTTTTTAAGTCTGGTCTCTGATATATGTATACATTTCATCTTTAATTTGTGCAAGTCAATAAAACACTTATGGTCGTTGATTGTATTTGAATTTAAAAACTGATCAAACTTCAATGTTTGTTATTAAATCTGGATGAATGAAAAAAAGGACAAGTCCCATTTCATTTCATGCAATAGCTGATCTATTGTTTTTAAAAGAGAAGACAGGTGTGTTTTGGTATATATGATTTCCTAGTGAAAGACACAAATAAAGTCTTCCTTAAAGATGGAGTCATTAATCTTTTCTGCTAGTTCATTGATTATGCTAGACCCATCTACTGGGATGTTGAGCCAGGATGACTAATGTCCTCATGTTACAGATGAGGTGGGATGCTCAGTAGTGACAGTCTAGTACTCTCCTTCAAACACTGCCTCTAATGATTACAGGTAGCCCTTTTGCTTTAAGGGGCTTTATATAGAACTACATTTTTTTTTTAGCTTTACTGAGGTATAATTGACAGGTAAAACTGTAATATACTTAAAGTGTACAATGAGATTATTTGGTATGTGTATACATTGTAAAGGATTCCCACCACCTGAGTGAATTAGCACATTTTTGACTATAGTTAATAATACTATAATGTATAATTGAAATTCTCTAAGAGTTTAAAACTGAAGTGTTCTCAGACACACTCAAAAGGAAGAAAATACACGTGAAGCAATATTTTAAACTTCACAGATTAAGATTTAAAAGGAAGAGTTAAAAATTTAATTTAAATTAAGTTAATTTAAAAATTTTAATTTAAAAAATTTAATTTAAATTAAATTATTCAAATTAAATAAATTAAATTAAATTAAGAGTTAAAATTTAAGAGTTAAAAGCATGCTTCCTCCTCCACCTAACCCCCACCCCCGGCACCAAAGAAGGAATGTATATTTCCTGGTAAGAAGAAAAAAGAATTAAAATGGAAATTTTAAAATATGGTATTTTGGCATTTTGCTTCTCTGCCATGCTCAGGCCCTTCCGTCACTAATACCCTTATATTTATTCTTATGAGCACATTAATAGTACTAAAATACCATTTGGGATTGAGATTGAGAATATTCCAATTGAAATGACATTCATTTCATTTCAGAATATCATGATATTGGGACTGTAGGAATTACAGTGATTTAGTATTACTTTATTTTAGAACAATGTGGAACTTAAACCACAGTCTTCTTTCTTGGGTGTCAGCCCTGTAGAGAGCTTCAGTTTTTCCCCTTTTCTCACTATTACTCTGAAACTGGATTTAAGTGCACTCTAAGAACAGGATTCTGGTTTTTGCCAATTTTTCTTTGGCTACTATCCATTTTCTAGCATGTAATTAGTTCCAAGTAATGCAAAATGTTCCCTTGTACCTTGGGAATTACCTAGAGGTAATAGATTATTCAAAACCTGTAACTGGGTCTTCTCAGATTTTCTTCTAAGTTACTTTTCTTATATTTCTGTTTTCATTTTAGTATTCCATTATGTGGTTAATGCTTGCAAGCTATCTCAAACCCTTTGGGAATTTGAGGGTAAAGGGAATAAATGCTGCCATCCTTCCAAAACATTCTTATCAGCCTTAGGCTATCTCTGAATCATGAATACTTAAAAATAATTGGAACGTCTGTGAATACTTAATTGACAGAAAAATCTTTTTGATTACCTATTTTCCTTTATAAGTTTTGAAATATAAAAAACAATTATTGAGTGTATAATAAGGAGCTTAATAAATAGGCTAATATAATGACCAGTGATATGTGAGCTTGAATAGAAATGGTGGAAACTGTTCATTGGTGTGATTTATGGTCGACATTCTCCTTATAAACAGCTTATATGTCTGATATACTCTCATTTTCAAATGCTAGTAAGCATTCTGGTCTTTTCTCTCAACATGCAAGTAAGAACTTAATTTTGTACCTAAGGTTTGGAATAAGAAGTGTATGTTCGTAGAATTCCACAGAGTAGATTGACCTTTGAAATCTTGCCTTTAAAAGTCATTTCCCTTCTCTAATTGTGAGGAAAATTACCCTTGGCTTATTTAAGTTTCAATTCTCTTCAAAATTGTACTCTCCCACCACAAATATTCCATTAATTTATCCAATAACTTTTTGGTCTTTTTTCAACAAGAATTTCATAGGGCTACTACATCTCTTAAGTTTTGTGCAAAGTAGTGTCAGTTCACGGATAAGCCAGCCACTGCACCAAGGGATGTATCTCAGAGTCCCACGTAGGAAAACCTAAAAGGTAGAATGTAGACAGTAGAATGTTTATGTCATAATTTTTTTTAAAGATTTTATTTATTTATTTGACAGAGAGATCACAAGTAGGCAGAGAGGCAGGCAGAGAGAAAGGGGGAAGCAGACTCCCTGCTGAGCAGAGAGCCCGATGTGGGGCTCAATCCCAGGACCCTGAGATCATGACCTGAGCTGAAGGCAGAGGCTTAACCTACTGAGCCACCCAGGTGCCCCCAGAATTTTTAATAATAGCCAGAAGCTGTGAGTAACTCAAAAATGGTCACTGTGGAGTGGGCAAGTATAGTGTGACACATTTACATAAGAGAAAACCATACAGCAATGAAAATGAAGGAATCACAACTACACACAGCAACATGGATGAACCTTAGAAACATAATGTCAAATAAATAAAGCTACAGGAAAAAATATATATTGTATTATTCCACTTTACATATGTTTAAAAATGGCACAAGAAAAAACCCATAAATTCTAGGTGGGTTAACCTAAATGGCTAAAGGACAAAGAAAGGTGAGGGAATTATTAAAAATAAATGTTAGGGTATACCTGTTAAAGCCATCTGATATATTCAGAACATGCCATCCTAAAAAAAATAAAAAGCAAACAAACAAACAAACAAACAAACAAAAAACAGAATACACATTATTTTCAAATACACATAGAACATCCTCTAGAATAGGTCACATACTAGCACACAAAACAAATCTCAACAAATTCAAGAAGATCAAAATGATACCATGCATATTTTAACCACAACACTTTGAAACTGGAAGGCAACCAAAAGAAAATACCTGAAAGATCACAAATATATAGAGGTTAAATAATAAGCTATTAAACAATGAATGTGTTAACCAGGCAATCAAAGAAGAAATTAAAAAAAAATACATGGAAACAAATGAAAACAAAAACTCAATGGTCCAAAACCTTTGTGATGCGGCAAAAGCAGTCCTGGGAGGGAAGTATATAGCAATATAAGCCTACCTCAGGAAGCAAGAAAAATCTCAAATAAATGACTGCACCTAAAGAGCTACATAAAGAACAACAAACAAATCCTAAAACTGGTAGAAGGGAGGAAATAATAAAGATGAGAGCAGAAATAAATGATATAGAAACTAAACAAACAAACAAAACAATAGAACAGATCAATGAAACCAAGAGCTAGTTCTTTGAAAAAAAATCGGCAATATTGATAAACCTCTAGACAGACTTATCAAGAAAAAAAGAGAAAGTACTCAAAATCACAAGGAAAGAGGAGAAATAACAACAAATACCAACAGAAATAGAAACAATTATAACAGAATAATATATAAAAACTATATGCCAAAAGATTGGGCAACCTAGAAGAAATGGGTAAGTTCATAGAAACATAAACTACCAAAATGAGACAAAAGGAAATAGAAAACTTGAACAGATTTAGTAACCAGCAAAGAAATTGAGTCAGCAATCAAAAAACTCCCAATAACAAAATTCCGGGACCAGCTGGCTTTATAGGTAGATTCTACCAAATATTTAAAGAAGAGTTAATACTTATTCTTCAAAAATATTCCAAAATATAGAACAAGAAGGAAAACTTCCAAATTCATTCTATAAAACCTAGCATCATCCTGATATGAAAACCAGATAAAGACAACACTAAAAAAAGAAAAATACAGGCCAATATCCCTGATGAACATAGATGCAAAAGTTCTTAATAAAATACTAGCAAATTAAATTCAATAACACATTTAAGAAACCATTCACCATGAAAAAGTAGGATTTATTCCAGAGTTGCAAGGATAGTTCAACATCTACAAATCAATCAGTGTGATACATCATATCAATAAGAGAAGGGATAAGAACCAAGTGATCATTTCAATCATGCCACAGAATCAAAGGTGCAGAAAAAGCAGTTGACAAAATGCAACATCCATTCATGACAAAAATAAGTCTATAGGAAACACAGCTCAACATTACAAAGGCCATATTTGAGAAAGTCACAGCTAACACCCTCGGTGGGGAAAAACTGAGATCTTCCCCCTAAGGTCAGAAAAAAAAACGTTTTGTCCACTCTCACCATTTTATTCAACATAGTATTGAAAGTCCTAGCCACAGCAATCAGACGACAAAAAGAAATAAAATAATCTAAATCAGTGAGGAAGAAGTAAAACACGCACTATTTGTAGATGACACGATACCCTATATAGAAAACTCTAAAAACTCCACAAAAACCTGCTAGAACTGATAAACAAATTCAGCAAAGTAGCAGGATACAAAACCAAGGTATAGAACTCTCATGCATTTCTATACACTGATAATGAAGTAGCAGAAAGAGAAATTAAGAAAACAATCCTGCATATAATTGCATCCAAAATAAAAAGATACCTAGGCATAAACCTAACCAAAGAGCTAAAAGACCTGTTCTCTTGAAATAAAACACTGATGAGTGAAACTTAACACAAAGAAATAGAAAGATATTCCATTGGAAGAATAAATATTGTTCTCGTGGACTGGAAGAACAAATATTGTTAAAATGCATATACTACCCAAAGGAACCTACACATTCAATGCAATTCTATCAAAATACAAACAACGTTTTTCACAGAACCAGAACAAATAATCCTGAAACTTGTATGGAACCACAAAAGACCCTGAATAGACAAAAAAAAAAAAAAAAAAAAAAAAAAAATCTTGAAGAAGAAAAGCAAAGCTGGAGGCATTACAATTCTGGACTTCAAGCTATATTAAAAAGCTGTAATGATCAAGACAATAATGGTACTGGCATGAAAATAGACACATAGGTCAGTAGAACAGAATAGAAAACACAAAAATAAACCTATAGCTGTAATATGCTCAATTAATCTTTGACAAAACAGGCAAGAATATCAATGTAAAAACAGACTCCTCAACAAATGCTGCTTGGAAAACTAGACAGCAACAGGCAAAAGAATGTAATTGGACCATTTTCTTAAACCATACACAAAAATACATTAAAAATGTATTAAAAACCTAAATGTGAGACTTGAAGTCATCAAAATCCTAGAGGAGAACTCAAGCAGTAGCCTTTCTGACATAGGCCATAGCAACTTCTTTCTAGATATGTCTCCTGAGGCAAGGGTAACAAAAGCAAATAAAAATTATTAGTACTCCATCAAAATGAAAAACTTTTGCACAGGGAAGGAAACAATCAACAAAACCAAAAGGCAACCTATGGAATGGGAGAAGATAATTGCAAATGACATATCTAAGAAAGGTTTAATAGCAAAAATCTACAAAAAAAAAACAACTTATCAAACTCATAAAAAACAAATAATCTTATTAAAAATAGGCAGGAGACATGCACAGATATTTCTCCAAAGAAGATATGCAGATGTTCAATAGACACATGAAAAGATGCTCATCATCACTGATCATCAGGAAAATGCAAATCAAAACTACAATGAGATATCACCTCACACCTGTCAGAATGGCTAAAATCAATAACACAAGAAACAGTAAGTGTTGGCAAGGATGTGGAGCAAAAAGAACACTCATGCACTGTCGGAGGGAATGCAGACTGGTGAAGCCAGTTTGGAAAACAGTATGGAATTTCCTCAAAAAGTTAAAAATAGATTCCAATAGATATAATCCATGCAATTGTTCTACTGGGTATTTACCTAAAGAATGCAAGACACAAATTCAAAGGGATACATGTGCCTCTATGTTTATAGCAGCATTGTTTACAATAGCCAAGATACAGAATCAGACCAAGTGTCCCCTCCGGTAACCACCAGATTATTCTCTATAATTAAGAGTTTCTCTCTCATTCTCTCTCTCATTCTTTATTTTTTCTTTATTTTTTCCCTTTGCTTGTTTGTTTTGTTTCTTAATGTCCACATATAAGTGAAATCATATGGTATTTGTTTCTTCAACTAGTTTATTTTGCTTAGCATTATACTCTCCAGCTCCATCCATTTCATGCAGATGGCAATGTTTCATCCTTTTTTATGGCTGGAAAGTATTCCATTGTGTGTGTGTATGTGTGTGTGTGTGTGTGTGTGTGTGTGTGTGTATACACACATACACACACGGTATATATATATATACACACATACACACACACACACACGGTATATATATATATATATATACACATATAAATACCGTATGTGTGTATGTATGTGTGTGTGTATGTATATATATGTTTTCTTTTCTTTTTTTTTAAAGATTTTATTTGTTTATTTGACAGTGAGAGACACAGAGAGAGAGGGAACACAAGCAGAGGGAGTGGGAGAGGGAGAAGCGGACTTCCCATCGAGCAGGGAGCCTGAGGCAGGGCTTGATCAGGGGATCCTGGGACCATGGGATCAGGTCATGGGATCGTGACCTGAGCTGAAGGCAGACACTCAAAGACTGAGCCACCCAGGTGCCCCTGGTATATATTCTCTATACTAGAGGCTATTATAGTCCATGACAGTGAAAACTGCTTTGCTCAACACTGCATCCTTATTTTAAAGATTTTATTATTTATTTGACAGAGAGAGAGATCACAGGTAGGCAGAGAGGCAGGCAGAGAGAGGGGGAAGCAGGCTCCCTGCTGATCAGAGAGCCTGATGCGGGGCTCGATCCCAGCACCCTGGGATCATGACCTGAGCCAAAGGCAGAGGCTTAACCCACTGAGCCAACCAGGCGTCCCAACACTACATTTTTTTTTTAAAGATTTTATTTATTTGTCAGGGATACAGAGAGAGAGTGTGTGATAGAGAGCACAAGCAGGGGGAATTGCAGGCAGAGGCAGAAGCCCCTTGCCCAATGTGGAACTTGATCCCAGGATCCTAGGATCATAACCTGGGTCAAAGGCAGAATGCTTAACTGACTCAGCCACGTAGGCACCCCTCAGCACTGCATACTTAATGCCTAACACTTAGCATGTGCTCAGTGTTGTTGAATAAACAAACAAGTGGAATTATGAGCAAGTAATAAAAATTGTGTGTACCCCCAAAACTTTCAGTATACATTTTGTTTATTATGGGTAAAATTTGTATAAAATTGGGAAAAAAAAAACTGAAAATCAAAGTCATTGGGGCACTGGGTGGCTCAGTTGGTTAAGTGTCTGATTCTTGATTTCTGCTCAGATAATGATCTCAAGGGTAATGAGACTGAGCCCAAGATCAGGCTCTGAACTCAGTGAGGAGTCTACTTGAGGATTTTCTCTCTCTCCTTGTGCTTCTGCCCCTCCTCCCAAAATAAATAAATAAATCTTAAAAAAAAAATCAAAGTCATTTTCTAATTAACCTACTATTTAAATTGAAGTGACTGAAGAAAGAAAAAGGTGGCAATCACATTGTTGAGAGACATTCCTCCATGGGTCTCTTCCATTTCTGCATGACATGAAAGCAGAGGCATTGACAAGCTTTACTCCCGACTATCTTCTAAATTACCTTTGTCACCTTCCCAAGGACAGGTTTGCTTACTTTCCATTATAAAAGACTTGGGGTTCCTAAATTCTGTAATGCAACCTATGTATGCCTATGGCACCTGATCCTCTTCTTATTACCCTATGGGCATTGGAATTTGAGTAACTGATAGAAATGCTGGTATTCTCTTTGTTAAGAGTAATGAACAAAACCTGTTCATTACTGTGTTTTGGTTGTTTTCTGAAGCAAGAGTCTTGTGTCTTCTATAGCATCTATGGATTTGTGGCAGACTAACTTGTAGTTGTCATGTAGAGTAAAATGTCAGACCCATCTCAGCTCTTGACACACAGATATTTTCTTAGGAAACTCCTAGAGGGGCACCTGGGTAGCTCAGTTGTCAAGTGTCTGCCTTCAGGTCAGGTCATGATCCCAGGGTCCTGGGATTAAGCCCCTCCTTGGGCTCCCTGCTCCGTGGGAAGCCTCTTCTCCCTCTCCTACTCCCCCTGCTTGTGTTCCCTCTCTTGCTGTGTCTCTCTCTCTCTGTCAAAAAAATATATATAAATAAAATTTAAAAGAAAAAAATAAAAAAGGAAACTCCTAGACCCCCAGAAATCCGGATGGAACAAATCTACACCTATAGCTTCTCTGTAAAATGCACATTTATTATGAAATCACTAGAAGTTCTGGCAGTTTATTTTAACAATTAATAATGCATATGATTTCTAAGGAAGTGTCATGAGTTGTCACATTCAAACTGAGCTTTACTTTACCCAAAACAAGTGTTTTAAAGGAAATGCTAAAAGTAAAAAAGAACAATGATATATTTCTTCATAATTTCCCTATTTATGTAGGTACAATGAGTGTTAGATTTTCCCTCACATATTAGATATATTTAACTAGCTATTGAAATTGTATTTGAGAATTTGATTTCTTAAATAAAATCTTGAAAAAAAAATTCTTCTCTGCACAATATGCTAAAACGGCTTATAGCTAATGCTTCACAAATATGTCAAAGTTAAATGTGTTCTACAGGACATTACACAGCAGGTATTTTGGTCATGAAAATGTCAGAACAACAGGAAACCAAAATGCAAAGGCTTTTCTTTACTTTCTGAAAAGAAAAATGACCGGCAAATGAATACAAATCCTATTTAGAACTACCCAAAACCATCAAAATAACTTTCATGAAAATTATCGCCATTAAATACCCAGTATCTAATTAACTCTAGCTATTGCCAATGGAATTTTCCCTTAATTTTGTTTGAGCCCTGTTAGTCTCATGCCCTAATACCTTAATATTGGAAAAGTCATGGAAAATAATGAGAATTCCCTCCATGTGCCAAGCTTTAAAGTGCTTTGTGTTTTGTGCCACTTAATCTCTAAGTCTACCTAATACTATTAGGTACAATGAGGTAGATATTAACAGATAATCACATCCTTAAATTACATATTTTCAAAATACACTTTTCTATAATGTCCATAGCTCATTGTCACTGTTGGATAGAGAGCTTTACTAGTCATTCCAAGCTCTTGAAACTGTCTTCATGTGGCTCAGGTAGATTTGTTATGCTCCACGGTAGGTCATTGCTCTCAAATGCATGCAACTTCTTATGGAAGTTAGCAGAAGAGAGGATGACTGCAGGGCTATTATTGGGAAAAGCTATTTAGTCATGCCTTAACACTTTGAGGTGATAATTTCACATGTATTCCTGAGTCACAGCCTTATTTTTTTTTAATATTCCATAACAGGAATCCTTTTCAGTAAGGTTTGCCTTTCATTTACAGATGTATTATAAATTATTAAATTATTTCACCACTTTATTTCCCAGTTTATGGCTTTATCATCACATCACCACAATTGTTATTTATTAAAGCAGATTATGTGATAAATTGTATGTAAGGAGCTTCCAGATGTTATCTCACTTAATACAATCAGCCTTTGAGATAAGCATTAATGTCTCTTTTTATTATAGACTATAGAACAAAAACTTAGAACGATCATCAGAACTGCTTCCTTTTTAGCATGTTTCATTGTGGAACCAATATTTCTATATGTTTATTTATCAGATATTGATAGGATAGGTGCTACATGTCAGACTATGATCTAGGAACTGGTTTTTCCGTAGTGAGCAATCCAAGGTCTCTGCCTTCCAGGTGTTTATATGTGGGGACAAATACAGATAAGTAAAAGGAATTTTGGTTACCATTTAGTGGTATACTTCAGTTATAAATTGCTGTATAAAGAACCACTATAAAACTCAAGGCACTTAAAGTGACATTTTTTTGGCCATGATTCTCTGAATCAACTGGAAAGATCCGCTGATCTTACTTGGGCTCACTGATGGGGCCGGCTCCCTCACTCACGTATCTGGGTCTTGCTACTGGCTCTTGGCTGGTCTATCTTGGATGCAGCTTCCTATTACTCAGTAGTCTAGGGTAGGCATCATTAGGTAATGGATGGAGCAAGGGAGGAAAAGCACATCCCTGTGTCTCTGGTGAACAGCTCCTCAGGTGTTGCCCTCAGTCTTCCTATTGAAAGACCATGGAAACACTGAAAAGAATCTTTAAAACATTCATACCACAAGTATGGATTGAAAGGCAGATAATACTAGAATCTTGGAGGAATACAAGAATGATGACATTTGACCAAAATCATAAGCAGTAGCCCACTCTGCTATATAAAGGCAAGGATTTGTGGAAGCATCTTCCCAAAAATTGATTTAAAAATATGCTTCTCCCTGTTCTTCCCCACCCTCCTACAGTTTGCTTCATTTTAAAGAACACAAGGTTTAGTGTCTTTCCAATGTAAGAATGCTGATTTTTTTAAAAGATTTTTAAATTTTATTTTATTTATTTATTTGACAGAGAAAGAGAGAGATCACAAGTCAGCAGAGAGGCAGGGGAAAACAGTCTCCCCACTGAGCAGGGAGCTTGCTGCAGGGCTCAATCCCAGGACCCTGGGATCATGACCTGAGCCAAAGGCAGAGGCTTAACTCACTGAGCCACCCAGGCACCCTAAGAATGCTGAATTTTAAAGCAACCAGCTTTTTTTTCCTGAAACTCTCTTACCTTTTTCATCTTTCTAAGTCCATTTAAAAATTACAACTCCACAAAAGCTAGTGGATAGGAATCAAGGCAGGAAATGAACCTACAGGGACGTGCAGCGGCATCCAGAGAAGTGAGGTCCCCCCACAAAGTCTTATGGATGGGGTTTAAGTCAGTGAGTGAGACAAGGAGATTGCAGACCCACAGGCACTGGAGACACTCACAGGGTTTGTGGGCCAAGCAAGGCAGCCAGAAAAAAATGCTAGTAATGACTGTGTAGACAAGCTTCTGAGGCACATTCTTTGCAATACCCATCTTTTGTCAGTTATCCAGGTTGCACACAGATATCTTGTTGTAAATCTTTATGACTTATGGAAAGACACTGTTTTGTTGAGTTTCTGGCAAAGAGTAATGCTACATTTTTTAATATTAAATGCTGGAAGAAAAATTTTGCAAAAAAAAAAAAGAAAAAGGAAATGTCTTGGGAAGTTGATTTATGTTTAAAACTTCTCCTGTGTTGGTGAAATAATAAAAAATTAATTTCATCACTGAATAGGACCTGATTTATATAGAGTTCTAGAGAGTTCATATATATTGTTTCTTTCTTTGATATTTGAGAAAATCTGCTAAAGGAACTCTACTCACATCCTCCATCCAACGCACGCTGCTAAATAAAACAGGGAAGGGGTTTTCTTTCAATTTTAGTTTGAAATTGCTATTGGATCTTGCAGTTCCCTAGGCAACTAAGGGGCTAACTTTTGCATGATTTTGAATGAACAGTCTTTTTGACAAAAAGGATGAGGGATTTTAGAGACCATCACCATTTAATTAGTAAGTGTACAGCCAAAGTTGAGAATATTAATTGGAAGTATAATATACTTGTCATTTTAGGGGTTAAGTTGCTTTTGAATTCAGTTTTGTTGCAGATAAATTTTTATTAGGAAATTGATTATTATTTAGAATATTTTTAGAATTAAGTAAATATTTTTTATTATTCTATGTGTTAAACGTGTATACCATCACAGAATACAAGAGAATGGGGGTAGGCATTAGATTTTCCATTTCTGCAAGCTATTTAGAAGCCTTGAAACCTGTTTGAAATGGAATTTACTTAGAAATGTTTAAGAATTGCCATTGTGTTATTTGCTGTGTTTTCTAAATTGGTAGAAAGTTATACAAAAAGATTTTGGGATTGTTACCAAATGTAGCAGAAAACTATTTCTGATGTTACTAGTTAACACTAACATTTTGGGTTAACACTAAAGTGAATATAAAGTTGAATTTAAGATGTAATTCAGAAAGTTATGGGGATCAGCAAAAATAAGATTTCAACTTTCCTGATAAAATATTTATTTTGCTTCAAGTTCAAAATAAGCTGCTCAGTGATAGCAAATAGAATTTATTTGCTTGAGGCCTGGTTTATGTTACTAAAAGCTCCAAGATCTTTTCTCTTGCATCTAAATGTCTATGGAGCAAACTTTGGGATGAGCACTTGTACTCTAAATCGAGACTTTCCTACCTTCAGTGTGTCAGCATTTCAGGCTTTCTCAATTTGTCAGTCATCTTGAAGCCTTCTACCGGTGGAAGATTAAGTTCAGAATACCTAGTGCTGTTTCTGTTTTTGTTTGTTTGTTTGTAGCTGGAGAATAGTCTAGTGGACAGCAAATAAAAGTGTGTGGGTTTCCTAAATACGTCATAACTTCCTTTAGTGTTACTACCAGCCATTTCTATGAATTTTTCTGGGTTCTGGTAATGGAAACTCAGAAACGTACACTAATTATCCCACTTTTCCTCATGTCATGTCACCAGACCATAGCTTTTGCTGACAATGAGAGCTCTTCCTCATTGAGCATGGTTGCCCTGTCCCTATGATGACCACTACTATTGCCACTGTGTTTCAGGGGAGGAGACACTGTTTTGCAACACTTGGAGATGGAACGGTTCCTTACTGTCTGTCTTATCCTGTGGTATAAGACTGAGGACTCTGTGGGCCAACAGAAATAGGATTAAATGGATTTAGCATATCTTCTATACAATATTAACATTTCTTGTTGTATAACAACAGCCCAGGTCCAGTGGAAATGTACCAAGATCAAACCAGTTTCTTTCTGATCCCTCATTGTCAAAGTCTGAAGTCCAGTCTTGACTACAGCTTCCTCTTGTTAAAGAGATCTGGGAAAAAATGTAGTAGAATAATACAATGGCTTCATAAATTACTGAAAACTATTGAAAGCCATACATATCAACATGGATGAATCTCAAGAACACGATATTGAGCCAAAGAAGGTAGACTCAGAAGTATACATAGTACAATTTCTATTACATAAGTTTCCTCAACTAAACAATATATTGAACAAGAACAAAAGAAGTATGTAGATAGTATTCAAATGAACATATGTTTATGCAAACTAAACAATATATTGTCTAAAATAAACACATAGTTATAAAACTATGAGGAATGATTAGCACATGATTCAGGATTGTGGTCTCTCTTCAGAAATGGAAGAAGATGTATGCAGAAAGGGGCATTCAGGGTATTCTATGCTACAAGTCACGTACTTATTCTCTATCCTAGCATTGGGGAAGTCATTTTTTGTTATTAACTTTTCAGCTATATATGTGTATTGATACATTATTTTATCTTTACCATATTTCACAGTTCTAAAAATGGGTAAAAATTATAGAAAATAAATCTTAAACATAATACAAAGTATGAGCAGTAAAACTAACACAGAATATTATTTTTAAAAAGCAAAAAAGGAAAGGGAGAAAGAAAGAAAGAAAAGAAAGAGATGAGAGAGGTGAGATCTTAAAAGAGGTTGAGTTTATAAAACAGGTTTTAGCCCATGAGGGAAAGAACTCAGGTAGAATTTTTGCAACAACTGCAAGTCATTCTTTGTTATTTTAACCATTATTGTCAAAATCGTTATTTAGTTTGTATATGCTATGGATTGTGCTATGTCCTGGGCTATAGATTACTTTGGACCTTTGAGGAAAGCCACTGTTTATTCTGTTTTCCAACTAGCTGTATCTTAGGTTTGCTTAATGCTGTCAGTGGGGAATTTTGGTTTATAAGACCAGCCTGGAGCTAACCCCAGGATGCTTATCCCAAAGGTCAAAGAGAGTCAGTACAGAAGAGCTGAGCTTCCTGGGTTTTTCGATATGCTCGATGGACTTTTTATGTTCTGTGTTTTGTCTTGTTATGTTCTTATTTTTAATTCTCATTTATTTGAAAGAATAAATAGCGAATAACCTAAGTGTGCTGGCAGAATGTCTACTGTGGTGTAACTTAGCATGAGCTTTATACAAAGCACCTAGCCACATGGGGAAAAAAAAGTGTATGGGTTTATTACAACTGGAAAAAAAGAGTACTCTGAAATTCGTTCCCTAAGAGTGATATAAGGGACTTGACAGATAAGACGAGGTATATTTCAGCAGGACTACCTTGGGAAAAATAGTCAAAAACACCAGTACCTTGAGATTTTAGCACCTAATTTAGAGAACTGAGAGACTAAGACCAGAAAAGGATACTGTGGGTTTTTTTTTTGTTGTTTTTATTGTTTTTTGGGTTTTTTTTTTTTTTTGCCTTTTTATACTATGTTTACTTTTATTTATTTTTTTTGCCTTTTTATACTATGTTTACTTTTATTTTTTTTTCAATTTATTTATTTTCAGAAAAACAGTATTCATTATTTTTTCACCACACCCAGTGCTCCATGCAAGCCGTGCCCTCTATAATACCCACCACCCGATACCCCAACCTCCCACCCCCCCGCCACTTCAAACCCCTCAGATTGTTTTTCAGAGTCCATAGTCTCTCATGGTTCACCTCCCCTTCCAATTTACCCAAATTCCCTATTCCTCTCTAACGCCCCTTGTCCTCCATGCTATTTGTTATGCTCCACAAATAAGTGATTTTTGTTTTTTTTCATACTCTAGTCTGAAATCTCTGTAGTTGTAGCTATGCTTAATAATATCTTATGACTAAACCAGCCCTTGGTCACACAGATTTATTTCCTTTGGTTAAGTTGAGCTGAATATGTCAACAAAATATTTGCATATCTTGTTAGAAGTATTTGAGTTATTGTCAGAAGTATGTCAGTTATTGTGATGGTGTCCTATCCCTCTCCAGCAAGGCCACTTCAGACACATGCAATCTGTTCTAGAGGTGTCACTGTCATAGTAATGTAAAGAGAATGGTATTTACTGGATTTGTGCAGTGTGATAGTCCTGGGGCCCTGAGCTCTATCTCATTAAACATAGTGAGTGAGAAATATCCAATAAGCCTGAATTTATTGAAACTGCAGCCCACAAAGTGTGAAGGGAACTGCTATGGACTGAATTGTGTGCCCCAATCCAAATCTATCTGTTAAAGCCCAACCCCCATGTGATTACGTTGGAGATAGCGCCTTTAACAAGGTGATTAGGTTAAGTGAGATCATAAGGATGGGCCCTAATCCAATAGAACTGGTTTCCTTATAAAAGAGCAAGAGATTCCAGAGAGCTCTCTCTCTTCCCATGCATGCTCAGGGAGGTCATGGGATACACAGTGAGAAGGCTGTTAGCTGCAGGTTAGGAGTAAAAAAACTTAAGAGTGAAACGTACCTTGCTGGCACCTTGATCATGGACTTCCCAGCCTCCAGAATTCTGAGAAATAAACTTCTGTTGTTTAAGCCTCTCAGTCTGTGATATTTTGTTATGGCAGCCTGAGCACACTAATACAGGAACATGAGTTCCTGACTCCAAAATTTTGCTAGTGCTTTGATTTATACTTAGAACACTAACCTTCTTATTCCTCTCCATTTACTTGCAACTTCATAATATGTATATTTTGCATTCTTAAATTCATCGTAGGTGACCTCTCTTCCACAATGCCTTTTCTCGCCTTACCTGGAATGTCTTCATGCTGGCAACTGAAGCTGTTGTACGTTTCCACCATTCAGACTTCGTGTTCTATTGGTCTATGTGTGTGATTATGAACATGATCATTACTACTATTATTCTCTCAGTATATGGCAATTTCTCAGACGTTTCTTTCCCTCATACCTCACATCTAGTTTATTGGTAAGTCTTGTCAGCTCTATGTCAACATATTGCTTAAGGCTGACTATGTCATTAAGATCTATTTCCATCTATTGAATCCCAGCTACCATCACCATTCACTTGGACAACTGCAGTAGCTTCTTAACCATCCATCTGCTCTATTCTAGTTTCCTTCAGTCTAATCTTTTCAGAGTAGCTAGAGTGATCTTTTTATTTTTTACTTTTTGAGATTTTTAAAATTTCTTTATCATAGAGAAAGAGAGCACAAGCAGGGGGAACATCTAGGGGATGATCCAGAGGGAACATCAGAGGGAGAAGCAGGCTCCCTGCTGGACAAGGAGCCCGATGTGGGGACTCGATCCCAGGACCCTGGGGTTATGACCTGAGCCAAAGGCAGACACTTATCCAACTGAGTCACCCAAGCATCCACAAGTGATCTGTTTAAAAAGTAAGTCCCACAGTGTTACTCACCTGCTTGCCCACAATGCTGCCTTCTTGCTGCAAATCACTATACTTGTCTCAGTAAACAAGAAAAAATGGTAAAAACTGGGATCATTTAATCTACCTAGTTTATTCATTTCACAAAGAACAACTGAGAATCTCAAAGTGGACCAGAGGCTTCCTGAGCCACACTCAATGTATTAACTGCAAAACTGGCAACTATGCCCACCCCAAGACCATTTTTTCCCCATAACATCTAGGGTACAATTTTTCCTTTTGGTCAGAATAAAAGAAAGGAAATCTTTGAGAAGACAGAAATTAATAGAGGGAAAGGCCTACTTGAAGTATAACAATAGATTTATAGTGAATAGTGTCTTTTATTCTGCTTTCCAGAATCTATCTGAAGAGCATGAATTTCCATTATGTGTTTGCCTTTCATTATTAATTAATTCATATACCTTATACAACTTATGGGCACATTAATAAAGTTATATGAAATTCATTTGTTCATTCATTCCACTAATATTATTGTGTATGTTCCATGTCCCATACATTATTCCAGATGTTAGGAAAAAGCAGTTAAAAAAATACACAACTATGTATAAGTTCAGGTAATTAAGTAAAACTATAAAAATCTATTGGTCTGGAATTTTTATCTGAAAGTCTTCAATTAAAAAATAGAATATTGATTAATACCTCCATAATGGACCAAAGACAGACAGACAATGAGCAAAAAATTCAATAAAGTATATAGTATGTTATAGATTATATTAAGTGCTGAAAAGTAAAATTGAATAGGGAAGAGCTAGGAATAATTTTAGAATGGGAAGAGGGGTATACTTTTAGGTAGAGTATCCAAGGACAGTTTTTCAGTGACAAGCTGTCCCTTTACCTAAAACTTGAAGGAAATGAAAGGGTGAGATTTGTGAGCTCTGTGGATATCTGAGGAAAAACATTCCTAGCAGACTACAGCCAGAACAAAGGTCTTAAGGCAGGAGCCTATGTTCACACATGAGGACAAGTAGGTGAGTGAAGCTAGAGAAGACTGAACAATGGTGAGACGATGCTAGAGAGGTGAAAAGAAATAAATCTTGTCAAATGTCATAGGTTAGTTTAAGGACTATAGTTTTCGTTGCTGAGTGAGACAGAAACCACTGAAGGGTCTTGAGAGAGCCGAGTGGCATGATCTGACTTTCACTTTAACAGGCGCATACTGGCTGCAGAGTGGATGAGACTAAGGCTTCACCAAAGGAGATATGGGGAAGCCAGCTTGAAGTCTCCTGCAATTATCCAGGCATAGAGTATAGAATTTTCTGAATCATCTCCACATACAGATCCCATCTAATACCGTAGACTATTGCACCAAAAACTTCCTAACCTACTCTCTCCTATGTAACTGTGGAGATTAATAGCTACTTCCTATTCTCTTCCGAAAACCTCCCGTCCAAAAGAGAGCAGCTGATTGGCTCTCCTCAGTTCTCTTAGGCTCACTACCTGCCAAGTAGTATTGATTATTTTTTGTATTAACTTATTAAATAATCCAAATAAATAGTACACAAGTAAGTTAAATGTGTGTACAAAAAGTGAGTTATTATTTCTATGAAAACCAAGTGAAATTCTTTAGAAAAAACTGATAAAAAGTAATTTGGTTTTAAAATACTATTGAATTGGGGCCCCTGGGTGGCTCAGTGGGTTAAGCCGCTGCCTTCGGCTCAGGTCATGATCTCAGAGTCCTGGGATCGAGTCCCGCATCGGGCTCTCTGCTCAGCAGGGAGCCTGCTTCCCTCTCTCTCTCTCTGCCTGCCTCTCTGCCTACTTGTGATTTCTCTCTGTCAAATAAATAAATAAAATCTTTTAAAAAAATTATTGACTTATGTGAGAAAGATGATTTTATTTATTTATTTATTTATTCTCCACATTTTTATTCCAAGTCTAGTTAGTTACCATATAGTGTAATATTGGATTCAGGAGTAGAATTCAGTGACTCATCACTTACCTACAACACCCAGGGCTCATCACATGTGCCCTCCTTAATCGACATAATCCCTTTAGCTCATCCCTCACCCACATCCCCTCCATCTCCTCCGGCAACCCTCAGTTCCTTTTCCATAGAGTCTCTTATGGTTTACCTCCCTCTCTACGAGGAAGATGATTTTAAAAGATGAGCAGAGGGCAAAAAAAGTAAAATCTAGAAAAACGCTTTACTTCTACACACCCTCTGCTCTCTTTTTCTCCCTTTTTCAAATGAATAAATAAAATCTTAAAAAAATTAAGTAAACCAAATTAGTTGCACTTGAGGTGTAGGTAGGGCAGAAAAGATCAGACAATTTCCAGTTGAAATATTCATATTCAAATAAAAGGCCTCAGGCCAAAATCAAAATACTGGTAGATATATACAGTTATTCATTTAAATTAGAATAAAATATCTAAATCTTAGACATCTTTAAATGATTCTCTGCTTTAAATATTATGTGTTTTCAATTACTCATTTATAGCCTCTACCCCGATTGCATCAAGTAATAAAAAGGTTTCTACTTATGTTTAGTATCAGGTAAGTAAGTAAAACTATAAAAACTGGATTTTTTTAAACCATTCTTTTTTTTAACATATAATGTATTATTTGCTTCAGGGGTCCAGGTCTGTGAATCATCAGTCTTACACAATTCACAGCACTCACCATAGCACATACCCTCCCCGATATCTATTTGACAGAGACAGCAGAAGAGCACAAGCAGGGGCAATGGCAGAGGGAGAGGGATAAGCAGGATCCCTACTGAGCAGGGATCCCCATACGGGACTCGATCCCAGACGAGGGGATCGTAACCTGAGCGAAGGCAGTTGCTTAATGAACTGAGCCACCAGATGCCCCAAAACTGTTTGGAATTTTTATCTGAAAACTGTCATAACTGATAAGTTAGTGATTTATTTGTCTACATAACATAGGACAATAGAAGCAATCTTTGCTGTAGACCATTAGGCTCTATTCAAATATGCCTTAGCTAACTAGAAATTGAAGTTTAAATCAGAATGTCTGTGATTTGGTCTTTTCCTATGGAAGTGTGTAATTAATACAAAAAGTGTGTAAAGCAAAACCTACAAAATAAAAAATAAATCACATTGTTCCTTACAAATTTCCACAGGTATCTTATGTCAAAATTGAGAATATTCAAATTAAATACTTAAAAGCATGTGAAAGCTTTTAAAATATGGAAAGTAGTACTTCAATGGCTAGTACTGAAAGCTTTTGTATTTTATGTGTGTGCTTTATTTTATCACAATACTTAAGAAATATGGTCTCCCACAGATAATCTTCCTAATTGAGGAGTAATTATGAAAATTGTACAAAAGTGATCCAAATGCAATATAATATTACACTCCTGGCATGATCACCCTCTCTCAATTTTCTAACAAACAGATAAATGGTTTGGGCTGAATCATATCCACACTTTAGCTTTGATGTTTTCCTAACTCTTCCATGTTCAAGGTGCTGATAAATCAGGCTTGCCCAGTACGGTTGATGAATTCATTGTCTTTCTTGGGACATTTTTATATCTAGAAGAGTTATATGAGGTAAAAAAAAATATAAGGAGCTTATACAGTATAGACATACCTCACCTTGTTGTGCTTCACAAATACTGTGTTTGTTACAAAGTGAAGGTTTTTGGCAACCCCAAAATGAGCAAGTCTATCGGTGCCATTTGCCCAACAGCATTTACTCACTTTACGTCTCAATTCTTGGTAATTCTTGCAAGATTTCAAACTTTTTCATTTGCTATGGTGATTTGTGGTAAGTGATCTTTCTTATTACTCTTGTAATTGTTTTGGTGTGCCACGAACCACACCCATATAACATGGCAAACTTAATCGGCAAATGTGTATTCTGACTGCTCCACTCACTAACAGCTGTTTCCCCATCTCTCTCCCTCCCTTTCTGCCTCCCTATTCCCTGAGACAGCACTATTGAAATTAGACCAATTAGGAATTCAACAAGGATCTCTGAGTGTTCAAGTTAAAGGAAGAGTCTCATATCTCTCACTCTAAATCAAAACCTAGAAATGTTAAGCTTAGTGAGAAATGCATGTTGGAAGCTGAAATGGGCTCAAAGCTACATCTTTTGCATGAGTTAGAAAGTTGTGAGTGCAAAGGAAAAGTTCTTGAAGAAAATTAAAAGTGCTACTCCACTGAACACGTGAATGTAAGAAAGTGAAATGTCCACATTGCTGATATGGAGAAAGTTTTAGTGGTGTGGACAGAATAACAAACTAGCCACAATATTCCTTTAAGCCAAAGCCTAACCCAGGCTTTAACTGTCTTCAAGTCTACGAGGGCTGAGAGAGGTAACGAAACCACATAAGAGAAATTTAAAGCTGGCAGGGCTTGGTGTATGGGATTTAAAGAAAGAAGCCGTTTCCATAACAGGTGCAAGGTCAAGTAGCAGGTGCTAATGTAGAAGTTTGTAGTAAGTTATCCAGAAGATCTAGCTAAGATAATTAATGAAGGTGGCTACACAAAACAATAGATTTTCAAGGAAGACAAAACAGTCTTCTGTTGGAAGAATATGCCATCATAGCTACAGAGAAGTCAATGTCTGGCTTCAAAGCTTCAAAGGACAGCCTTACTCTCTAGTTAGGGGTTAATGTAGCTGGTGATTTGAAGTTGAAGCCAATGCTTATTGACCAGACCAAAATTCCTAGAGTTCTAAAGAATTATGCTAAATCTATTCTGCTTGCACTCTATAAATGGAACAATAAAGTCTAGATTACCTGACAATGTAAGTACATCTGTTTATAACATGGTTTACTGAATTTTTTAAGCCTACTTTGAGAACTATGGCTCAGAAGAAAAGGTTCTTTTTAAACTATAACTGCTCATTGACAATGCACACAGTCACCCAAGAGCTCTGATGGAGATATACAAGAAGATTAATGTTGTTTTCATGCTGCTAACACAAAATCCATCCTGTAGCCCATGGATCAAGGATGATTTTGACATTCAAGTCTTATTTAAGAAACACATTTTGTAAGGCCATTTTTGCAATATATAGTGATTCTTCTAATACACCTGGGCAAAGTCAGTTGAAAAGATTAACCATTCTAGATGCCATTAAGAAAATTCATGATTCAGGGATGCCTTCATGGCTCAGCCAATTAAGCAATCTGACCCTTTATCTCAGCTCAGGTCTTGATCTCAGGGTCATGAGAGCCCCACTTTGGGCTCCATGCTAACCATGGAGTCTACCTAAAACAAAACAAACAAACAAACAGACAGACAAAAAAAAAAAAAAAAAGAATCCATGATTCATAGGAAGAGGTCAAAAGATCAACATTAACAAGAGTTTGGAAAAAGTTGATTTCAGCCCTCATGAATAACTTCCAGAGTTCAAGACTCCAGTGGAGGAAGTAACTAAGATATGGTGAAAATAATAAGAGAACTAGAATTAGAAGTGGAGCCTAAAGATGTCACTGAATTGCTACAATGACATGATGAAACTTGAGTGGATAAAGAATTCTTTTAAATGGCTGAGTGAGGAAAATGGTTTCTTGAGATGAAACTTACTCCTGGTGAAGATACTGTGAAGATTACTGAGGTGACAACAAAGCATTTAGAATATTACAAAAACTTGATAACGTAGTGGCAGGGTTTGGAAGGGTTGACACCAACTTTAAAAGAGGTTCTACTGTGGCTAAAATGCCAAAATTCTACAGAGAAATTGTTGGTGAAGTGAATAGTCAATCAATGCATGAACTTTATTGCTATCTTATTTTAAGAAATTGTCCCATAAATACAGACATCCTCTCTGATGTTTGGCAGAGAGGACTGGGTTTGGCGGTGAGCAAAATAGGTGAAGAGGAGTGGAAGATACAGGCTTCTAGTTATGGAATGAGTAGGTCACAGGAATAAAAAGCAGAGCATAAGAAATACAATGATATTGTAATAGTGATGTAATGGGACAGGTGGTAGCTACACTGTGGTGAACATAGCATAGTATGTAAACCTGTCAAATCACCAAATTGTTCACCTGAAACTAATATAACATGTGTCAACTATACTCAAATTTGAAAACAAAAACAAAAACAAAACAAAACAAAGAAAAGAAAAAAAATTGCCACAGCCACCCCAACCTTCAATAACCACCATCCTGATTAGTCAGGAGCCATCAACATCAAGACAAGGCCCTCCACCAGCAAAAAGATTATGACTTGTTGAACGCTCAGATGATGGTTAGCATTTTTTAGCAATAAAGTGTTCTGGTTTTTGTTTTTTTTTGTTGTTGTTTGTTTTTTATATAGAAAAGGAGAGAGTGGGGGGGAGGAGAGTTGGGAGAGCAAGAGGAAGAAAGAGAATCTCAAGCAGGCTCTACACTGACCCAGGACTTGAGTCATGACCCAAGCTGAAATCAAGAGTTGGATGCCCAAATGACTGAGCCACCAAGGTGCTCCAGCAATAGTATTTTTAAATTAACGCATGTACATTTTTTAGGGGTAATGCTACTGCATACTTAATAGACCACAAATTTAAAATTTGTGTAAACAAATTTTATATGCACTAGGAAACAAAAAAATTGCCTGCTTTATTGTGATATTCACCTTACTGATGTTGTCTTGACCTGAACCCACAATATCTCTGAGGTATGTCCATACATAGCAAATAAGAAACATTTGATCAATAACAGCTATGTATGTAAAATTTTCTGTAATTTATTATAAATTATATTGAGGGACATTAAGAGAGGTCTTAATAAGTTGTTCAAACTCAAAGCAGGTAATGTAGAAATTAGAGTAAGCTAGTGTATCTGGTATAGGTCTCTACACTTTCTTTTTTTTTTTTTTTTAAATCTCTACATCCAACATGGGGCTCAAACTCACAACCCTGAGATCAAGAGTCACTTGCTTCACTGAGTCTGCCAGGTACCCCAGGCTGGACTCCTGAACCACAATTTATTAGCTGAACATTTTAAAAGCAATTGTTTAATCTCTTCACGCTTCAGTAAATGTTTTGTATGTGTTCTCTAGAGGCCAAATGATATAAAGGAAAAGAAAAAAATCAAAACAGAATCTAGACTAAATAAGCACAAAACAAATGATAGGTATCATTATCAGTGTCAACATTTTTGGAATATGCTTTTAATGACCCTGACAACATAAGAGAAACATTACTAAGAAAGAAATGCAGTATTTCACATAAAAGATATAAGTGAATATGTTCTTAAATTGGCACACAGTTTTATAATCAAACGATATTTTCAAAATATAAAGACAAGATCTTTATTATGAGTGTTTTAATCTTTTATGTATGGCCTCTTTAATCCTCCAAACCCTATTAAAATCAAACAAAATCTAAAATATGTATTTTATCCATCTCTCCAATCTTTACCTATCTTTCAGCATTGCATGGTTTCTTACATTTACAATATTTAGATTGTAGTTCCCCCACACCTGTGTGTACCCCATGCAGTGGGCCAACTATCTCTTTGAAAATATTTAGAGAGGAAAATAAACTTTCTATTGCCTCTGTTTAAAATGAAATCACATATGCACATACTCTTAATAAATGCCTTATGCTATTATGTTTTTGTACACAATAAAATAATCGTTTTCTTTCTTTTTTTTCTTAAAAGATTTTTTTTTTTACTTGAGAGAGAGAATGAGTGAGAGGGGAGGGTCGGAGGGAGAAGCAGACCCCTCTGCTCATAGGGGAGCCCGATGCAGGACTTGATTCTGGAACTCCAGGATCATGACCTGAGCCTGAGGCAGTCGCTTAACCAACTGAACCACCCAGGTGCCCCAAGAATCATTTTCTTAACCCAGAAATTTGACTGTTTCACCACTCACAATTTTAGGTAAATAATGTACTATATGATATTGAAATACTCTATCCTGTGGTTTTAATAATCATTTTTAGTCTCTATCTTATCTACTTGTATTTTTCTATTTAAGAGAGAGTCATGAGGCACCTGGGTGGCTCAGTTGGCTAGGTGTCCAATTTCAGCTCAGGTCATGATCTCAGAGTCCTGGGATCAAGCCCCATGTCAGGCTCTGCACTCAGCAGGGAGTCTGCTTGTCCCTCTCCCTCTCCTTCTGCCCCTCCCCCTGCTCTCCTCTCTGTCTCATTCTCTCAAATAAATAAAACCTTAAAAAAAATGATGAGTCATAATTTCCACACATAACCCTCTTATACTTCTGAGGCATTGCAAATTGAATTTCCCCTTCTGAAATAAATTGTGGTTGGTACTGACATCAATCTTCCTCCTTTCAAAATTCTCCATTATATGTTTCTCCCATGATGGCCTGCAAATATGACAGACAGCCTTACACACTAGCAGCTCCTATACCTCCCAGTACCTTTCTCTGTACACGCCATATCTTCTTTTTTTTCCTATCAACTTATGTCTAAAATAAAAGAGCTGATCTACCCCATGCCTAAAAATATGTATATTAGCCATTTTTCGATAAACAAACATCTGTGACTACCAAATACCTGAAACAGGGGTGTCTGGGTGGCTCAGTGGGTTAAGCCTCTGCCTTCAGCTCAGGTCATGATCTCGGGGTCCTAAGATTGAACCCTGCATCAGGCTTCCTGCTCAGTGGGGAGTCGGCTTCCCCCCACTCCCTGCCTCTCTGCCTACCTGTGAACTCTGTCAAATAAATAAATAAAATCTTAAAAAACAAACACCTGAAACTTGCTCAGCTGAGTTGCCACCAATGATTAGCCCAGTTGTCACTCAACAACCACAATTGAAAGTCATCAGTAAATTTTAAAGGACCATATTCAAAATTACTCTTTGTATTCCCTTTCTTGGGCATCAAATACATATGCCATGTTTCTGTTAATTCAACAGTTACATGGGACTGTTATTGCTACTTATTTTCAAGCTATTTGGAAGCCATTTAAAGTAAACTTAAACAAAAACCAACTTTATATACATTACACTGTGTCAGTCTATCCCAAATAAATTTTTTAAGTTTGATGGCAATCATCTCAGATTTAACTGCTCTGGGGGATGAACTCTATTTGGACGTAAATATTCTTACCTATTAGTATTATTCTGTTTGGTCTGGCTTGGATAATCGTCATCTCCACATCCCACCATGCTATCTTAATATTACCTGATGTTAACTGGCTTCCACAAAGTGTGTTTCGTGTACATCATGTAGCCTGTATTTTAATCAGTTCATCCCATACATGCCCTTCAAATTGGGAAAATATTCATTTTAAGTGATACAATGTTAGAAAACAGTGCTTCATTTGGTGTATAATATAAATTATTGGCCATTGAATAAATCAAATATAACTGAATAAAAATACAGTTGTTTTCAGTTTCATTATTTATTTTCATTGGTGAAATGTATTTTGTTGTGGGCACAAATATAATACTAGCTCTTTTACTGCTCTATCATTTTTTTTTCTACGTGCTTTTCTAGTAATTCCCTTGGTTTCTCCCTCAGTTGCTCTTGTCTTTAACCTTAATATCTTTTCATTTTATCTCTAATTTTAATGTGTACTTACTTTCGTGGGTTTTTATGCTGATATTTAAAAATCTAAATATTTTGGGGCGCCTGGGTGGCTCAGTGGGTTAAAGCCTCTGCCTTCGGCTCAGGTCATGATCCCAGGGTCCTGGGATCAAGACCTGCATCGGGCTGTCTGCTCAGCAGGGAGCCTGCTTCCTCCTCTCTCTCTCTCTGCCTGCCTCTCTGCCTACTTGTGATCAACGTCTGACAAATAAATAAATAAAATATTTAAAAAAATAAAAACTAAAAAATAAATTAAAAATGGAAAATAAAAATCTAAATATTTTGCTTTTTCTACTTACTGTTTATATTCTTTACAAACTTAATTTCAAACTGACCTAAGATTTTATAATAATGAAAACTGCTATAAACATTATGAAATATGTTAGACACACAGACATATATATTTGACTAACTAAAGAATTACAACTTTATCTAACCCAAAAGTATATTGTGATAGTTAGTTGAATAGAGAAAACATAACATTTTGGAAACAGAATCAAACATCTACATGATACCAAAGCAAGAGTTATTATTACCAATTTATTTGGACTCTAATGTTATTGAAGTAGTGCTGATGTTTTAAAAGCAGGGATAGAGTTACTGATGATTTAAAAAGAGAAGCTAATGGGGTACCTGGGTGGCTCAGTGGTTTAAGCCTCTGCCTTCAGCTCAGGTCATGATCCCAGGGTCCTGGGATCGAGCCCCACGTCTGGCTCCTTGCTCAGCAGGGAGCCTACTCCCCCCACCCCGTCTGCCTGCTTCCTCCTCTCTCCCTGCTTCTCTGCCTACTTGTGCTCTCTCTCTCTGTGAAATAAATAAATAAAATATTAAAAAAAAAAAAGAAGATGCTAACACTACAGCGTAGAACCGAAGTGGCAAAACTCCCATAAAAATGTATGCTGTTGAGGGGCTCCTGGGTGGCTCAGCTGGTTAAAAATGTATGCTGTTGAGAAACCCTTATGACTCAATTTGGAAATACATGGTGGTGATGTTGTGAAATGAATTGTCAAAAAGCAATACATGGTTCTAGGAAAAATCCATTTAGCTCACATAATATATGACTTCCACTATTGCAGGTCTCTTCACCAAGGCAGAAGGCAAAGTAAAACAGTGTCCTGCTATTCAGATCCATTAATTTATATGTGTGCCCCTTCTTAAAATATTAAATATCATAAAGAATTTATAAATATTAATATTCCAATATAATAAGGGAATTTTATTAGCCTACTGAACATAAACAATTTCCAAATATTTTGAAATGACTATGCATATCACTTGCTGTACTAATTCAAACTCATACTATTAAAATAAGAATCACCAAGAAGTTCTGCCTACCAGTTGTTGTTTTATTTTTTTTAGTATTTTATTTATTTATTTGACACAGAGACAGAGAGTGTATAAGCAGGGGGACCTGTAGGCAGAAGGAGAGGGAGAAGCAGGCTTCCTACTGAGCAGGGAGGCTGATGTGGCCTGGATCCCAGGAGCCCAAAATCACGACCTGAGCCAAAGGCAGATGCTTAACCAACTGAACCACTCAGGTGCCCCTGCTTGCCAATGTTTTTAAGAGTTAAGAAATGTTATAGATACAACGGCAGTCTTGTTAATTCAGAGTATTTCCCTCTCTATATTTAACTAATATCAGAATATTTTCCACACTGAACAAATTCTATCCAAGGACCTTATCCCTGATAATTCTTTAAATGTCAAGTATCAAGATGCTTTATTCTTAAAGTGAAAGGGTGAGCATATTACATTTATTAGCTCACCCTTTTCTTCAAAAGCATATGATTTCCCGGTTGTATGCTTAACTAGCACAAAATGCAAATTATCACAGAAAGATATTATTTGAAAATTGCAAATAGTCATGAGACCTAATGTTTCATTTGTGTGGTTCTCCTACTTAAGACCTTATGTTTTCAATGAATAAAATCTCATGGAAATCAGTGTCAGGAAGAAAAGTGAAACTGTAGCGTACAGCAGATGCTTGCAGTGCCCCCTTCTTACCTCCTCAGTCCATCGGATCTTAGCATAGCTGTCACGGTCTGTGGCACGTACATGCCAGCTTATTACTTCCGGGTCACAAGGAATCTGCTTTATTGCCTAAGCTCTTTCTCCATCATCAAGTCAGGTCAACCGCCCAGAGGTCAAAGGTATAACCCAGAAGTTCAGGGGATTGGGCCCCTAAGGAAATCCCTACCCTAAAGGAAAAACGACTTGCTGGATAATTTGAGAAAAAAACTATAAAGTATATACTGTATGATTTCTCAGAAGGTCCCCAGAAGAAGTCAATGCCATTTGCTAACAGTGGCACCCAGGTCACAACTCACCCTTATCAGCCTTTTCCCTTCCTGGTCTCACTCTTCTCTTTACTTCTGCTTCCTGGAATCACTTTCAAATAAACTACCTGTGCCATGTTTCAGGCTCTGCCTCCAGCAGAATTTAAAAAACAAAGAGGCACGAACTCGCAGGCAAAAATTTCAGCAGGTTCTTATTGGATTTGAAAGAGCATCAGGAATGTATAATTTCTCAAAAATGATGGTCTCTCTCTTTCTCCTCTCCATGCTCTCTTTTTCCAAAGTTGAGCAGTTTAATTTTCTTTTTGGTTTACCTCCTGTAAATCCACACAATCAAGGTCTCGTCTTCCTTTCATTAGGGTAATTGCTTAACTTTGGTAAATCTCAATATCTTAAAACCAAAAGAATAAAACCAAAGAATAATAATATCTACTTCAGAAAGAAGATTAACTCACATAATGTATTTCACAGTACATAGAATTCTGGTAAAGTTCTTACTATATAACTGAACCCATTTAAAGTTCTCTGAACCCAATCGCATTACATCTGCATTAGGGGAGGATAATCCAGGGAAAGGCTGTGATAGCACCGGTAATTGCCAAATTTGCAAAACTCATGTGAAAAAACAGAGAGAGAGAGAGAGAGAGAAAAGTAAAATTAATGAATTTCTGAGGCACTAGTAAGAGTTTATTGTGCACACACCAAAAAGACACTTTGCAGGCCAGGAGCACTCAAACCAAAACATGGGATGAGTCTCTGAAGTGATTGTTATAAAACAGGGTACATAGCATGGAGGTGGTGACTGCTGATTGGTTACAAATATTAAGTTTTTCTTTTTTTTTTTATTAATGAAAGGGAACTGGTTAATTTTACCTCATATCAATTTTGGAGAAAAATTTAAGCTTTGCTTATGATTTTCAGATGCATAAGCAAGAAGTGACTCAGGTTAAGTTTGCACCGGCTGTTTTACAGAAAAAAATATATTAAGCTATTGTCTGCCCAAGGAATTTTCAAATCTGGTTTCTGTTTGTGTTTGATTTTAACACAGTCATATAATCAAGCATATATTTGCCATCTGCTGTGGACAAAGGATTGCACTAAAAATTATAATAGAAACATAGAAAAACAAATGACTTATTTAGTAAACAATTTATTTTCTAAGGTAAATCTCTGTTGCATGCAAATGTTTGTGTTCCTGTTCAAATATTTCCTTTAGACAACTTGCATTTTGAAGAAGTTTCTTGAATTATTTCTTATTGTACAATTAAGCTTTTCTCATGTTTGTAATAGTTTATAATAGAGTTTGTAATAGACAATATATAGAAATTGTTTTTATTTCAATTTTCAACTTCAGAAACACTTTTCAGGTGATAGGAGATATATTCAGTTGTTTCTTAGGACAATATGATGTTTGTCATGTTGGGACATAGTAAATTGATTTTTTTCTATGCCATTATATAAATTTAATTTTCCTATGTTTGTACTCTTTAGAAGAATATCACCAATTGTTCTTCATTTTCCCTCCCCTAAATGCTGCATATGGTTTCTGATAGCATCTTTCTGTACAGATCAGGAAGATATTAACAAATTTTTATCTTGGATATTTTAAAATATTTAGAATTTTGATCCATGAATTTTAAGAAAAGATTGTTTTATATTGCTTATTAATGATCAATCATGGCTCCGTCTTCCAAAGATACAATATAGAGAGATATCTAGGCATTTAAAAACCAGCAGACCTAGTATGAGGTTTAAAAGTCAGCCACCAACCATATGTTCTATTAACATAATGATTTAGTGTGTCATCTTCCATCTGACTTCCCGGCCCTTGGATGCTCAATCTAAAGTCACTGCCCCTTCATGAGTCTTAATACTTTTAGTTTGGAACACAAAACTCCCTGATTTTCAGGGCTTCCCAAACATGGCTAGAGGTCTATATTTTTGGCTCTGGCCAAACCCCTCCCTCTTGGCTGAGCCACTACCCTTTCTAGAAGAGAGGTGCCAAGAAATTTACTAATCCTAGCTCACTGCTGCCACCTTCTGGTCTTGAGTGTTGGTTCTGACTCCCCCACTACACCCCCATCCATCCAACATGGGCTTTAGCCCTTAAAATCTGTTGTTTGTTAAACTTGGATAAAGAAAAAATAATAATAATTATTTGATTTTAAAATTAAAGTTTGATTTTACACCTGATCCACATGCCCTGAATTATCTTGACATTTCCCTGTATCTAAGGATTATTTTTAAAATTCCCCAAACTGGCATAATGTAGTCATAAAAATACAGCTTTCTTCCTTGTCTCATCTTGACAGGCAACTACTCTGATGTAAATACTGCTGATTTCATTTTGTAATTATTGTATTATTGTTCTAGTTTAAATTTAAATTCTGTAGCAAAGACATAATCAGCCAAATAGCATCAACACGTCACTGGGAGGTTATAACAAGGCATGTTGATGTGGCCAAGCATTTCATGAACTAAGAGTAAAAGCATTGGTATAATGTGCCTCAAATTGGCTCACAGGCTCAAGGCCAAGGACAGATGTGACGTGGGTGGACAGCTAGTGAAGCTAGTCCAGGCTCTATCCCAAGCTTCCCACTCACTCTATCGACACAGCAGAACGACAATGATAGAACCATGGCTGTTACTACATCTAAAGTGTGGAAAAAAACAGAGGAATATAAGACAAAGAACATGTCAGAAGGATTCTTAACATTTTCATTCAATAGTTAAACAGTGATTCTGAGCCAGAGGGAGTATTTCTTCTTTGTGAGAAAAGTACTTATCTCTTGAAAAAAGATGAAAATCCAAAAATACTGTCATTATGACTGTTGGCTTCTTCACCAGAAGTGCAGATCCAAGTGTGTCCAGTCTAAAATCAATGCAGAGCCTAAGTTCTATTTTTTTTTTTAGAGGGTTGGGGGGAGAGGCAGAAGGAGAAGGAAAGAGAGAATCTTAAGCAGGATCCATGCCTAGTGCAGAGTCCCATACAAGGCTCCATCAAATGACCCTGAGATCATGACCTGAGCAGAAATCTGGAGGCACTCGCTTAAGTGACTAAGTCACCCAGGGGCCCCCAGAGCCTAAGTTCTATCACTGGAAGGTAGAGGCCTGTAGGAGCTCATTTCATTCTCTAACACGAAGTCATGTTTTGGCCCAATCCTAAGTATATAGGTCAGGGTAAAAGCCACTACTAGTTGTAGGACCAGTGATTGCTTTTCAAAGTGAAGAGAAAAGAGGATAAAGCAGAGTTCATAAACTCAGATGTCTAGAAGGACTATGTTGGTAAGTTAAATTAGAGAAGAAATTTCTACTATGCTGTGTAGCTATAAGAAAAAAGCCTAAGTGTGAAAAAAATGCTAACTGACCTTAAGCCTCAGTGTTTAAGGGACAGTAGAGAGTGATGGGTTCTATCACCAAGCAAAAAAAAAAAAAAAAAAAAAAATCACAAGTTTTACCAGACTGTGTAACCATAAATTTTGCCATCTAAACATGTAAACCAAGTACACAAGAGGTTTGTTGTTGTTGTTGTTTTTAATTATTAAATTGGTTAATTGGGTGTATTCTCCTGAGCTTTTTCTGTTTTGTCTTTTTAAAGTGGGCTCCACACCCAGACTGGAGCCTAGTGTGGGTCTTGAACTCACAACCCTGAGATCAAGACCTGAGCTGAATCAAGTGTCAGATGCTTACCTGCCTGAACCACCCAGGCACCCCACATTCTCCTGATTTTTAGGAGCTGAAAAGTCATGTGATTTTTAAAAACCAGTGTGAGAACCAGGGGGATGCTCAACCCCAAGGAGCAGCCTGAAAGTTGGTAACACTTGGAATAAAGTCTGTGTGTTCATAAGCATCATCATCTCAGGGCTTTCTTCATTTAGTTCATTCTGTGAGTACTCTTGGATTCCTTCGGCTTCCGAGGGCCTTGCTCTGAAGGTCTGGTGTGATAAAACAGGACTTGGCTTGGCACCAATTTAGAATGGAGCACTGGCCTTAGGAAGATTGGATAGGGTTAAAGTAAAGGAGACAGCATCTGAAATTAACACAATTGTCACTGTATTGGGATTTGTGTCCAAAGTCTTACAGTTACAGACGTCATAATTTCCCCCAGAATGCTTCCTGGGCATTTCTTCCTCCCTTAACTGAGGTAGAAGTAGTCAGCTGGTAATAAATCATTCATTCCTTCTCAACTGCTAAGGTTTTTTTTTTAAGTCTTCTCTTTCATTTTGCATCTATAAAGTATAATATTTAAATGCTATAAGAGCAAAAACAAATTATTATAGAAAATTGTTTTTCATACCTTGTGTTGATAATAATGTCTACCTATGTCGGGTTTATGAGAGGGATTATGATCTGTGACACACACCCATGTTCAAATACATGCCACTGTTGGATTTACACATCTATGATTGACTACAGGCCGTGGAAGCTGGGACACAGATCTCTTGCATTTCTGCATGTCATATTAGTGAGGTGGTAACTGTCCTTTGTTGTGAATGGTCTTTTCATAGACGTTTGTCTGACAAATGGCTAGAGACAGAGTACCACCCTCTGAAGCAAAGGCTGAGCATGCTTCTGCCCAAAATAAGAGGTCTGTGTTTCCCAAGTTCAACACCACTACAGTGCATACATCCACTAGACCCATTCATATCACCCCATGAGACTTGAGGTCAAAGGACACTGACACAAATATGCTGATACTCACGTTGCTGGCTGGATGGTGACTAACGAAGTCCTTTGTTCCTGACCCAGAAGTCTTATGTCTTCTGCCAGCATCCAGAAAGTTCTTGCTCCCTACTTTGTAGCTTCTAAATGAGGTGAAATCTCAGGTGCTTCATATTCTTGACAATGCCATGCCTGTCGCAGAACACGGGCCACTTACGTGCAACTTGCCCTAGGATATATGCATCCCATTCTCCTGCCTGCTCCTGTTGCCCTGTGAGTTCAGATCTCAGACTTGATTCATTCTCTCTGGTTACTCTATTCTGCAGCTGGTCCTGTTTGCTCTTCCCTTCCCTCTGACCTGGAATCCTGCTGTTGTTTTACAAGCAAAACTTCGATGTCCTTTGCCCATTTGCCATACTCTAGGATTCTAATCAATTTTGTTCCCTACTTTTGCTAACTTTGCATGGCAGCGACAGATGGCGCGGTCTGTGGGTCACTACAGATGCTGAGACAGCACTTACTTTTTCAATCTTCCAACAAACTGTAGAATAATTTAGTGCCCCCAAATGTATATTTATGATGGCTATCATTTGTTTTTAATCCAAATGTCGAGTATGTTCTTCTTGCTTCTAATGACTTGGCTGAGGTTGCCTCAGCAAACTTTCTTTTCTTTTTTTTTCTTTTTTCTTTTCTTTTCTTTTTTTTTTGCATAAAACCCAAACAGTGTTCTTCCAAAACTTTATCTAAATCCCCAAAGGTCTTGAGCTCCCGAGTCCTTCTCTGGCTCTGACTTCTTGGCTCTGCTGATGTTATTTTCTGTTCTGAGTCTTGCAGTTTTGTTTTGTTTTGTTTTGTTTTAAATCTCTGCATTAACTCAAATGCATTAACCATGAAATGGTTGCCCCTTATCTTGATTTTCACTGAAGGGGGAAAAATACCATAAAAGACCAATGTACATGTGTGAAATTTATTAAAGATTTGAAGACCAATTTTCACTGCAACAAAGATAGAAGAGTTAGTAGATTTTTCCATCCTTCCTGTTATAGAGTGGATATTTACCACGTGCTAGTAAATGTGATGCCTATTCTCAATGCATGTCACCCATAGGGTGTATTTCTCTTGGGTATGCTGGGCCCCAGGACATCATCAACTGCATGGTTCAGGTTATTTTGTCTGCAACTCCCTGTTGCCTTCAGCCAATGGAAGAAACAAGACAGAAATTAGAGCACTGTAGGAGGGCACAGGGTAGACTTCCTGCTTCCTGTCTACCTCACCGTGGTCTAGCAGAAGCTGTGTTACTCTACCAAAGCCCACAGGTTCTGTCCAGGGGCCTTCTCACACAGTCTCTGGCCCTTTTAGGCTTATTGCTGCTGCTACGCCTGGTGCTTCACCATTCCCTATTGATTCCCCGGCCCAAAGTTCTAGAAATTGTCCCTTCATTAAACCACCTTCAACTTTGTGAGCATATCATCCCTTTCTTTCTGGTAACCTGCCTCATATATCCAATTACTGACAGTGTCTTATTTCTAATCTCAATTTTCTAGCGAAGAAGTGGAAGTTCAGCGACAGCAAGTGACTTGCCTAAAATCACTCAACCCCTAATGGGAAGATCCAGGATATAACAACTAATGAATTGTTCTCAAAGTCTGCACTGTTTTTCATGTCAGGCTGCTTCTCAGACAGTGTTTTATAATTCAGTCGATGACTTTCACTAATGGACACACCATAAGAGCAAGCATGCATTAAAATATTTTTCCAAGCATTGTTCTATTGTTTGTGCAAACTTCTGGATGTTTGAAAGTTGAAAAACAGTAAGAGGTCTATATAAAGTTCTTGCAGTCGTGAAAGTTCTATATGGCTTATACTGAAGAAAGAAAGACAAACAAGAAAAAGTTTTTAAAATATTGTCCAGATGTCAATTATTGTTTTGTATTTTCCCATAAGGCATTTATTTCTTAGTCTGAAGGAGGCAGAATCTAAAGGCAGGATTCTGTAAAGCTTTCTCAGTTAATTAACAAGGAAAAACAAAAGCCTGTTACTCATAATTATCTCTATCTGTCCACCACATTACCAAAAAAGTCTTAAAAATTTAAAGTAAGAACAACAAGCACTAGAGTGTCAGTAAAAGATATTCTTGAGGTTGATTTTAAATTTGTTTTTGTTAGAAACTGCCATGGAAGTCTTGGATTAACCCCCCCCAAAAAAAAATCAAGGTTGATTTCAGTGGGGTGAAATGAAACTTGGTCTCATTAGTAGTTCAGGAATGCAGACTAGATATCTATTCTCTGCACAACTACTGAATAGATAAATATCTTTTCTGACAGTCTGACAGATACTACAGACATCTAATGGAAATGTGTAAAATTAAAATCAGTTCCAGTTTTCTCAATCATATGCAGTGTATCCCTCACTATATTAATGTTCTTGCTTTTCTCTAACTCCTATGACTATTTACTTAAAATGATTTTTTAAAAGAGATTTAGTTAATAATTTGGTCACTTTCATAAGAAATTTTATTGTATCCCTTTTTTGTCCCTTTGCATATATTGCATGAAAATAATGTTTCCTAACATACTTAATGGCAAAAACAACTCCCTTTTTGGGTGGTAGTGCCAATTACCAGCATATATATATTCCAATACATATGTATACCTGTGAAAAATTTACCTTGCTAGAATGATTCTAAGAGCAGCCCTGGTTAATCAGTTTTTTATGAATGAGAGTGATTTTTATCTATTTGTTGGAAGGGTTTATTCACAGCCCTTGACTTTCAGATATTTATTTTCAATAAATGTATTTTAAGAAATTTTGGGGAAAACAGAAATTTAAAGCTTAATAATTGCATTTTGTCTAAACTTTTTGCCACATCTGGTGAGGTGTGTGTGAACCAAAATGTTCAACAGTAACAATGATGAAAACATTTTCAATAATAAATGGCCAAAAGACATGACAAATACAGGGAACACAAGAAGGTCATTTTAAGTACCATTAAAGAACTATAAAGTATCTGTGCCAGGAGACAAGGACCCCAAACAAAGAAACTGCCCAGCTCTTTAAGCACAATCCCTGGGACTAGAGTGAGTCATACCCAGATCTATACTGAAGCCCCACTTACCTGCCCAGCACACATTATCCTGACTTCAAGCAACTAAACTTCCTAGTGGGGCTCAGCAAGACTGAGGTACTATCAGGTCAATGTGACAGGAAGCAAAAAGCATTCATTTTCAAAAAGGACAACTCAGCTCCCTCTTTTCTAGCTTTGATGTTCCTCATAGAACTAAAGGTTGGGCTGTTCCAAACAAGTACCTGCATCCTGCACCTCTGAATCACGTCTCCGGCTATAGTCATCACTGCTGCTTTCCGCTTACAGCATGATATTGTCCTTCCTGTTCCTTCCACACTGTGAATAGATAGCATCTATGTGCCCTTGCATAGAATAATGTGTGCGAGAGTGACTACCAATGTGCATATGTGTATAGAGATCTTCCTATGGTGTGCACGTGTGTGTATCTGTGTGTGTGTGTGTGTGTGTGTATGTGTGAGTGTGTAGATAGATAGATACATAGGAAAACCTTTAGAAAATTTGAAAAATATGAGTACATTTTAACAAGTTTTCAGAACCAGAGTTTGCTTTAGCTTTGGCTCTTTTTTTTAACTGGGTTCTGTTAGTCACCATGCAGTACATCATTAGTTTTGACGTTGTGTCCCATGATTCATTGTTTACATATAACACCCAGTGCTCCCTGCAGTCCGTGCCCTCCTTAATACCCATCACCAGACTCTCCCATCCTTCCAACGCCTCCCTTCTAAAAACCTCAATTTGCTTCCTGGAGTCCATAGTCTTAGCTTAGCTTAGCTTAGCTTAGCTTTGAATTCTGTACAATTTTTTCCCTCCTAATTAAGATGTATAAGCCCTATGAAACCAATCCTTCATTTTTATTTCATTGTTCATGTCAAATTCATTTTCTACCTCCTGACTCTCACTTCATTCCTCCCTAGTGAGGAGATGCATCTTGGAATTCTATTTTTTTTCCCTTCAGGAACTTAAGTTCTTTCATATATTTCAAAGTATAAAAATAATCACTGCTATAAAATTAGGAAATCAAATAAGAGAACAGAACACAGAACATAAACAACTTTCCTCCTAAAATGACATTATTGACTAAACTATGAAATAGAATTTGTTAAATAATTGGTTTAGAGCTCTGTCACTATGAAAAGAGGTTTAACACATATTTTACTTGAGAAAAATGTTTCTCAGGATTCCAAAACAATGTTTAATAAAGTCTGTAGAGGTCTTTTATAGAAAGTCAATATTAAAAAATCATCTGTTGTACTATGGAAAAAGTCTAGATATCCATCAACGGGTGGATTGGTAAAAAAGATGTTGTATACATATACAATGGAGTATTATGCAGCCATCAAAAATGAAATTTTGCCATTTGCAATGACATGGATGGAACTAGATGGTATTATGCTAAACAAAATAAGTCAATCAGAGAAAGATAATTATCATATGATTTCATTGACATGAGGAATTTGAGAAATAAGACAGCAGACTGTAGGGGAAGGGAGGGATGTTAATACATGTTAATTAAAAAAGTCATATTTCATATTTTATTGCAAGTATAGAAGAAATAAAAAATATATACACATGTGACTGAAGTTAGGGCTTTTTGTTTAAAAGGTAAAAGCACACTTACACATTTTAAACAAATGTAATTAATTATTTGAATTCCATCCTGAACAAGAATATTCTCTGAGATTCACTGACACTCTTCCACTTTAAAAGTTGAAAATATTTCTTAAAATTTCAGAAAGAGATACTTGAGATCAGCAAGTCTCTTAGTTTCTTAGGTTCTGAAATTTTTGCTCAGTTGAAATCTTACCAAGAACCATAAACAAATGAAAATATATCTGTTCTATCTGAAGTGGGAATTGGGTACTTATAATACTGTCAAATACACTCTAATCTCCTGAAGTTTCAAAAAATAAAACAAAGACAAGCAAAACCCTCAGATTTAAAAGTTCTTTTGAAATCCATGGATCCAGACCAGCATCCTGATATGATCTCAGAGAAGATACTAACTCCAGAGAGTCTAAGTCTAAAGCCATAGCTAATTAATATAAAGGTCAGGATTACAGGCTCATTTTTTAAAATTCCCTTTCCAACATTTTCTGTTCTTATTTAATTAACTTTATTAACTTATTTAATTAACTTTATTTACATTTCAATTCTCTATTAATACATACTGTATGGGCGCTCATTTGTTTAAAAATATAGGTAACAATATTGTCCATGAATAAATGTGATTTTGCTATACTATAACACAACTTTACATAGCAGAAAAGTGCATTAAGGAGTTCAAAGACAAATCCAGTACTAAAATGAATCACAATCTTGGTACCTACCTTTCGTCTCCATCTTTTCCCCTCTCTGACCTTGATAATAAATTTTCTGGAATATTTTGCAGCCCCTGGGGCAGCTCTAGAATTTCTAAATAATAGTCATCAGGTTGGCAATTTATTGGGAAGTCATGGTATGAGTGGCTTAGAAGATGTTTTATCAGGGCACCTGGGTGGCTCAGCTGGTTAGTCATCTTCCTTTGGCTCAATCTTTGGCTCAGGCCATCATCCTGGATTCACAGGATCAAACCCTGCATTGCACTGCATGGCATCAGGCTCCCTGCTCAACCAGGAGTCTACTTCTTCCTCTCCCTTTGCTCCTCCCTGGCTTGTGCTTGCTCTCTCTCACTCATTGTCTCTCAGATAAATAAGCAAAATCTTTAAAAATATTTTATTAGTTTAGATTTTAGTTGTATTAGGGAAGGCTTGAAGGGAAGATTGATGAAGACCATGGGGGTGCCGATCCTTAGCGATTCTACCATCTAACCCTTTAACCTCCTTCAATCATGCAATCCTCAACTGTTAGTCTTCATAGAAATCTTTCTCTTGGACTTAAAACACACACACACACACACACACACACACACAAACTGTATTCCCAATTCTACACTGTTTGCCTTAACCCTTGACAAGTTGTCCCCCCAATATGTCTTTCTTTGAAACCTTTATACAACGGAAGCAGGCACCCTTCTTCTACAAAAGCAAGATCATTATTATCAATTGCTGACATACTAATTTATTCACCTGTGCAGCCTTCCTGAAACTTCTTTTCACTGACATCTCTTCCTTTCAAAACTCTCCAAAACAAAACAACCATTCTGTATCTCTCAATAAAAAAGAAAATAATCCAGAACACATTTTTATGATGATATTTTTTTAAAAAATGCATGTGTACTTTAAATGATTATTTTAAAGAAAACAACCACCCCTCAACTCAAGACATAAAACATTGCCAGAAGGTTTCCATATATCCCTCCTGATGCACAACCTCACACTGAGAGGTAGCCATGGAAACTCATTAATGTTCTTAAACCACTTCAAAGTGCATTTATGGCTTCAGAATTTTTGAACCATATAATTTAAGCTGCAGATTCAAGAGAGAGTTGTCTTGTGGTTACATTTCGGTCCTTTTTTCCTTTTTTACCTTGTAGTCACATGCAGGTGAACTCAGTGCTCATTTTATCACTCTGTCACTCTTGCTAAGGAGGTTTTTGATGCTTTTTTCCCCTCATGTCTTATCCACATGTTTTTCCAATTTCTTTTTATGGAAGAACTGATTTGAACAACTTAGCCAACTATATTCCAAAAAGAGTAAACCATTATCTATCTCTCAATTATTCTTCCTTGATGACATCTACTCCTGACACTGACATTCTGTCAAATTTTTAAATTAGGGTCTTCATGGAAGTTGGGGTCATCTATAATTCTAACAAGGATTGAAAATATTGACAGTCACTGTAAAGAATTTGATACTGATCAAGTGAAAAGATTGCTGGTCTGTGTAAAGAAAATTGAATCACCATTTCAATTTGTTTTGAAACCAAACAGTAAGGCTTTCCTCCAGTAATGCTGGCAACTCAGAAATGGAAGGCTGAAGTTCAAAGGCGTATTTTACCCAGGGCGGATTGACAAGTATGTTGTACTAGAAAAACAAGGTATTAAGCAATAAGAATTTTATTAATATGCAGGTCTGTGTTAGTAAGGTTGGAAGGTGAAATTCAAAAGGAACTGACAGTCTGTGAATAGGAGGGATTCAAAAGCCAAATATCAAAGAGAAAATTTAATAATGACATGTGTGTGAAAAATATTGGAGGAAAAAGGAATTTTTTTTAAAAGTTCAGAATGTAGATCCATTTTTAACAAGGTACAAAAGGTGAGTTGTACCTGGTGTGACTGAATGAAGAAGTACGTAAAGAAGGCTGAAATTCTATGAAGGCATTTGGATGGTTTTTTGAATGCTAAATTTTTTCCTAAGAAAATCATAATCAATAATTATTATTTTTAACTTTTCAACTGTCTCCTTGTCATGGTTACTTTTATGTTCAACTGGCCCCAAACTGACCCCAGATTAAACATTATTTCTGGAATGTCTATTAGAGTATTTCTGGATGGAACAGGTATTTGAATCAGTGCACTCTCCAGTGTACGTAGGCAACAGCCGTCTATTGAGCCCCTGCACTGAAAAAGGCAGGAGGAGGAATTTGCCCCTTTTTTCCTTTTTTTTTTTTTTCCTATCTCACTGCTTAGGCTGAGATACCTCATCTCCTCTTCTCCAGCCTTTGAACTGGGATTTATGCCATCAACTTCTCTGGTTCTCAGGCTTCAGACCTGGACTGAGTAACACCACCAGCTTTTCTGGGTTTCCAGTTTTCAGACCATAGGTGATGGGACTTCTTAGTGTCCACAATGACACAAGCCAATTGTTCATAATAAATAAATACATATATTCTTCAATTTCTCTAGTGAACCCTGATTAAAATACTTTTTGTATACCATAAGTTCAATTTTAAAAGAACTCTTTTGCCTCAACAGAATATTGTTTTTTACTACTCAACCTTTTTGACATTTACTCAAAATTTATTTTTTCACCTCTACCTTAGGCTGTGTGGTATAGACAACCACCATGCAGGTATCTCAGTTAGATGAATCTTTCCAATGTCTCCTCAAAGTTTATTCAATTGAATTCTGTCAGTGTTTTATAAAATGAGACAAACATATATGAAATACATGCCTTGTGTGTGGAAAGCTTGGTCATTTCCATTGGCATGTGGATAGACTTTGTAAAAATTTTAATTTTGTTTATTTAAGGTATATTAGCAAAAAAATAACTTGTACATCACCCCAAATCCAATATTTTATTGCTTAGGTATTTATGAATTTAAATACAAATAATGAGTCTATTTAAATACAAATATTAACTAAACAATATTATGGTTCAAATGTAGTTAAGCAAAAATTATGAAAGCAGTAAATGACTGAGTTAAGTGTGATATTGAATTGTGTCATAGTGCCTCCTAAAAAGTCATTCTTGCTCAAACCTGTGTCTGTTCCAAACTTAGAACATTTTATAATATAGGAAAGACAGAGAATATATGTGATTCCCATGAAAAACGCACAACCCGTGAGGATTATTACAAAGAAGATGAGAAAAGTTCATACACTTTTCTTGTTTATTCTCTTCTTGCATCTAAAGTTTTGAAATGCCAGAAATAAAAGTTTAAGAGTTACCATAGGAAGAGAAGTAGAAAATTACATATGGGGTAACTACGTGTGTATGACGTACTTATATAGCCACATATCCAATTTTGAATAAAGATGGTTAAAAGACAAAATAAATTAACTTGTTTTATTTTTTATTTCTCAGAGCAGAAAAAAAAAAGAATCCTTCTTCTTGTTATTATACGTTACTACACATGTAGGATAGTGCTTTTTCCTTTTCAAACTATTCTATCATGTAGTATCATATAGTGAAGACAGTATAGTAGAAGGATAACAGACATGGACTTTGAAGCCTGACAGCTACATTCTTAGAGTAAATTTGTGAGGTCAAACTGCTTAGCTTGTTTCCTCATTAACTCCACAAAAGAACTAATAATAGTATCTTCTTCTAGCATTATTGAGAGAATGAAATATGACAATATATAAGATGTCATGTGCATTTTGTTCATTTTTTGTATGTTCCTTTATCCCTTTACTGTTTCCCTCAATGTAGATTTGTTCTGCACCTACAACGTGCCGGGTACTCTCCTAGTCTTTGGGAATGAATAGTGAGCAATAAAGAAAATAAACACCAATTATTATCTTGTGAAGACTTAATTCTCCTGTGGGGAGAGAGATAATTTTTTAAAAATAAAATAACTGTTGGTGGGAATGCAAGCTGGTGCAACCACTCTGGAAAACAGCATGGAGGTTCCTCAAAATGTTGAAAATAGAACTGCCCTATGACCCAGCAATTGCACTACTGGGAAATTACCCTAAAGATACAAACGTAGTGATCCAAAGAGGCACGTGCACCCGAATGTTTATAGCAGCAATGTCCACAATAGCCAAACTATGGAAAGAACCTAGATAAAGAAGAAGTGGTATATATACACAATGGAATACTATGCAGCCATCAAAAGAAACGAAATCTTGCCATTTGCAACAACATGGATGGAACTAGAGCGTATCATGCTTAGCGAAATAAGTCAAGCGGAGAAAGACAACTATCATATGATCTCCCTGATATGAGGAAGTGGTGATGCAACATGGGGGCTTAAGTGGGTAGGAGAAGAATCCATGAAACAAGATGGGATAGGGAGGGAGACAAACCATAAGTGACTCTTAATCTCACGAAACAAACTGTGGGTTGCTGGTGGGAGGGGGGTTGGGAGAAGGGGAGTAGGGTTATGGACATTGGGGAGGGTATGTGCTTTTGGGTAAATTGGAAGGGGAGGTGAACCATGAGAGACTATGGACTCTGAAAAACAATCTGAGGGGTTTGACGTGGCAGGGGGGTGGGAGGTTGGGGTACCAGGTGGTGGGTATTATAGAGGGCACAGCTTGCATGGAGCACTGGGTGTGATGAAAAAATAATGAATACTGTTTTTCTGAAAATAAATAAATTGGAAAAAAAAACAAAAACAAACAAAAAATAAAATAACTAGATTTTATGTCTTGTCTTGTGAGTTTAAGTCCTATGTCAGGCTCCATGCTGGGTGTGGATCCTACTTAAACAAAACAAACAAACAAATAAACAAACAGAAAAACCTAGATAATCATATTGTGGGATAGAAGGTGATAGATATCAGGGAGAAAATAAATCAGATAAGGGAATAAGGAGTATAGGGCATAGAGAGTTGCACTGTTTAATAGGGTACCTAGAAGTGGCCTCACAAGAAGAGGAGAACTGAGCAGAGACTTCAAAAAGGTGAGAGCCATGGGGAATTCTATGAGAAGAACATCTCAGGCAAAGGAGAGGCAGGCCAAAAGGCCCGAGGTTGGAGAATGGCTCGGCTGCTGAAGAAAATAATAGAGAGGGTGTGGAAGGAAATAAAGGCTCAGGGACCAACAGAGGACCAGCACAAGACAAGTTTTGTTGCTAGACCATTGTAAGGATTGGCTTTTACTTTGAATGAGGTGGGAAACTGCTGGAGGGTGAGCATAAGAATGACATGATTTGATTCATATTTTTAAAGGATTATTTTGAAAGGGGGTGTAGGTAAGGGTGTAAGAAGGGAAACCAGTGAAAATCCTAATGCAAGAACACATGACGTAAGGGTGCTTGTATCAGAATAACAGCAGTAAAGGTGGCAAAAAAAAGTCAGAATATATTTTAATAGTATGCAACATAATTTGTGACCGATTTTATGCAAACTATGATACAAAACAAGATAGAGAAGCATGAAGAATGATTGCCCCACATTCTCTGAGGCTAGTATAATAATATTATTTTTTAATTGATTGATTTGACCGAGAGAGAAAGTGCATGTGCATACATGAATGAGGGAGAGGCAGAGGGAGAGACTCTCAAGCAGATCCCCCGCTGAGCACAGAGCATGACACCTGGGGGTCGATTGATCCCACAACCCTAAGGTCATGATTTTAGCTGAAATCAAGAGTCGGATGTTTTAGTGACTGAGTCACCCAGGCGGCCCTCGCATAATAATATTAGTAACCTACAATCTCTACTTATAAGTGAAGAAATAGTCTCTAAGTAGATTAGAGACTTGATCAAGTAGATACAATTATTTTGTGGTACAACTAGAATCCAGGCATCTAGACTCAGAATCTCCATTTCATATCTCTATACTCACATTGTTTCTCAGTACAATGTTTATGCTATTTAACCTTAAATCACAAGCATTTTGCCTAATACAATCATAGGAAGTCAGAATTTCTGGAATTCAGCGGAGTAACAGCTGCCTTGTGGAGTTTATTGTTTTTGCATGAGAGAGTGTAGGATTGTCAAAGGGTTCACATATATGATAAGATGCAAGTTCATAACTTACAATGCATTTGCTTAGATGCTAAGGCTGAGCAGTGACTGTTATGGTAATGTGTGGATAAAACTAATCCTTTTTTTGAATGAAAAGAACAATTCTGAGTGCAAACGCATTCATTTTTCTCTTCACTTTTTATAAGCTCTGTGACCATGTGAAACAAATGAAAAGGGCTGTGGAAACTCTGAGACAAACAACTCTATTAACGTAGTTGTGTGAACCTTCCTACTAATGGCTCCCTACTCAGCTCCTTCTCTCTTAGTAAGTAAAATTTCTCATTTAATACAAGAAAGCAATTTGTCCTAAGAGTCCTTGAATTAAACCTTCAGAGTAAGGGGAAGTTCAGGTACTATTTGAAGAGCCTTCAAAGCAGTGCAAGCTGGCTATCAGTCTACAATAGTTGATGTGGCAAAACATTCCCAAGGGTTCTCTCCTCTGGTGAACTTTGATTGTAGGAGGCATTCAGACTTTGAGGATGACATACTAGAGTCATAAGCATCCTAGAGGGATATGGAGGCAAGTTTTTTGACAGCAAACTGCTTCCACCTGGTCTGGTTAATGATCAATTGGCTGTACCCACTTCAGGCTTTCCATACTTGAGTTTGGTAAGAAGAATGGTACATTGAAGTGAGTTCCAGGAAAACAGTGAGGTCCAAAATAAAAGGGATCATTTGGACTTATGTCTTTCAAGCTAACCAATAGTGTTTCCTAACCTGGATTTTTCCATATACAACCATTTAGGTAATAATTCAGATTTTCCCATATACAACCATTTAGATAATAAAGTCCCAATATATCTGTACTTACATATATAAGACAACCTTGTGCAGCCTACTACAAACACTTAGATTCTGACCATGGAAAACGTATCAAGAAGGAGAAGGAACAACTCTTTGGTGGTGAGAATGAGAAAATAGCAGAGAAGTATGAGATTGGTTTTCATACAGGGTTTATGAAGATCTATCACAATTTATGGTTGTGCTTGGTCCACACCTGTTTTGAAGACAATTTAGATGGCTGCAAAGTGAACTAGGATTGCCAGGAATAGACAAAATGAATATAACTTAAAGCTGCTTATAAAACACTGGTGATCAAAATTAGATTGCCAGAAGAAATACAGGATGCTCAGTTCAATCTGAATTTCAGGCAGACAAGAAATCATTTTCAGTGCAAATGCACTGTAAAGATTGGAAATGTTCAATTCGTTTAGTATTGTATATTATAGTATTATTTAGTATTGCATAGCATTTACAATTCTTTTTATGACATACTTTTATATTCAGTATGTCCTAAATATTGTAGGGAGCATAGTCAAACTAAAAAATTATTTGATGATGTCTATATGAAATTCAAATTTAGCTGAGTACTTTGTCTTTTTATTTGCTAAATTTGGCAAACTTGGATGGAAAGAGGGCATTCAGGATAAGCCAACAAAGTTTTTAGGAGAATACATTTTCCAAAAGGTTGAGAATCTTCATTCTTGTCTCAATATTGCCTCTAATCAGGTGTGTGATGCTAAGCATGCCATTTAACCACTCTGAATGTCAGTTATCTTAGCTATCAGATCCTTTGAAGTCCTATTACTTTCAGTTTTATGATTATATATATTCAAAAGCTAAAATATTCCGATATGACATATGTCTGGATTATCAAACTAAACATCACTAACTAGCACTAACTGAGCACTTATAGGAACGGAACAGAGCATTGTGTTTATAACCACTTAACTCCTACCTAAGCTAATAGCATAACATCAGTGGAATTATCCCCCATTTTGCAGATGAAAAAACTCTACCTCAAAATTTAAATAACTTGGATTGAGAACATAAAGCTACTAAGTGGCACATCCAGGATATAAACCAAGATCTTTACAACACGAAAGCTAATGTTCTGCAACACTATACAACATTCTTTCTAGTAATACTTAAATTAGACCAGTTGACTATTTCAGTCTTCCATGTTGTTAATGTACAGTCAACCAATATTGGAGGTATTATTTTTGTGAAAAAGAAAAACAAAGACAAGGTAGTGATTTTTACCATGTGTATAAACAGAAGATATAGATCAGCCGCCATGTTTGCCAGTTTGCCTCACAAAGTTACAGCAGCCTTCTTTCCCTTGGTAGATGCATTTCTTGAGAATCCTCACTTAAAAAAAAAAAAAAAAAAAAAAAGAGGCAGCCAGTTGACAGAGCAAAAACTAGTCTGGCAAAGCATCTTTTGGAAGAACACAGAGGGGCACCTAGGTGGCTCGGTGGGTTAAGCATCTGCCTTTGGCTCGGGTAATGAACCTAGGGAGCTGGGATGGAGCCCCGCATCAGGATCCCTGCTCAGCAGGGAACCTGCTTCTCCCTCTATCTCTGCCTGCTGCTTGTGTTCCCTCTCTCGCTGTGTCTCTCTCTGTCAAATAAATAAAATCTTTTTTAAAAAAATGAAAGGCCATAGATTCATAATTTGAATCAATAAAAATACAGTATGCACTGTGGTGCCTGCTGATTTGCAATGTAGCTGGAGGATGGGAAATGTGAAATGGATATTAGGAAATGTACTCAATTTTGTTTGGGTATAAACCCTTTAATGGTAACATAAGTCACAGGATGCCAAGTCATTACAAATTAAAAGCAATTTTTCTCAATCTTCTAAGCATCATGAATAATTATTGTTTGATTAATTGCTACATCTATAAGATGACAAACTAAGAAAATATTCCAAAAACAGCATGCTATCTTAGATTATAATATAAATTAGTTTATGATGTCACTAAAATGTCAACACAACTTGCTGAGTCTATAACATTAAATTTAAAAAGATGTAAAACCTTACAAACATGCTATGGCTCTTTCTGGTATGAGAAGAATATAATCAGATATGTAGCAAATGAGAAAGAAAATCATAACATTTGAGGTGAGTCTGATCCAATTCTGCTTTAAGTGAATGGAGGCACAGGGAATGAGGGGTGAGTTTCCAGCAAGAGGAAGACTAACAAGGAAAATGCTGCTGCTTGTTGAGGGAGGAAACAAAGTTTGCATTCATCCTCTGCCACTGTGTGCTGTCAGGAACCAAGGAAAGGAATTGACAAACTGACCAACGCCATCCATCTTGTCATCTGATTAAGGAAGTTTAACTTCATGAGAAGTATTTATAATGTGCCAAGAATATAGGGAAATGAAAGGGGGTACAAATACATCAAAACTGGTTCCTCACAAATATGTCTGCTGTGAAGGAAACAGCATTCTTTGTGGCTCACCTACTACCACCTGCTCTAACACATTTCTAATCTATTTTAAGAGCTTCTCTGTGTTTTCAAGCAACTCCACAGCTATGCTCCTTTGTGACCAGGAGGAAGTTAAATCAATCCATTGCACTGGGCATAAGGAAGGTGTAAGTGAGCTATTTACTTCAACAGACTGTCCATACACAAAACCAGGGAGCTTCGTTACCTCATTGTCCCATTACTTTGAGTTTTATGATGTATATATACTCATTGCATACTCTGTCATCCAAAGCATTTACTAGTCCACTCTCAAGATTAATAATTCAGGTTATTCAGTGTTGTTTAGCTGCGTAGGGCTGCCGTAACAAATTGCCACAGACTTAGTGGCTTAAAATAACAGACACTTCTTCTCCCACAGTTCTGGAAGCCGTAAGTTTGAAATCAAGGCAGCAGCCCAGCCATGTTCCTTCCAAAGATTTGAGAGGGCATTCTGTTCTTACCTCTTCCAGCTTCTGGCAATGCTAGGTGCTCTTAAGCAAGGGAGAGAGAGAGGAAGAAGGAGAGAGAATCTCAAGCAGACTCCACGCAGAGCACATAGCTCTATGTGGGACTCAACCCCATGACTGTAAGATCATGACCTGAACCAATATCAAGAGTCTGACACTTAATTGACTGGGTCACCCAGATGACCCTCAAAATCCTTAACTTAATTACATCTGCAAAGATCATCTCATCACTTGTCCCAACATGTAACCGTTATGGTATCAACACAAACTTCCGAGATATATCTATAATAAATGTCTTGTTTCTGCAGGAAGGTTGGTCTGTGTACCTAGTCCCCATTTTCCAACATCAAACATTCACACACTAATTTAGAAATTATTATAAAGATTACTAAGACAGTAATTAAAATGATGTATTTGTAGATATATTTTACCTACACAAGGTATGAGATACAAGCATGTAGAACAACAAAATGCTGGTTTTAAGTTCCTATTTCCGCAAGAGTGTATGTAAATGATTGGCTGTAACAATGAGCAAATTTTTCATTATATAAATAATTATAACCATTTTAAATAAATAAAATAGATGAGCATATTTACATTTGGGAAGACATAAATCATGAAGAAACATTTAGATTGCAAATTAGAAACTGTCAACTAAGCCATGTTTTAATTTGTCTTAAAACCAGTCCGGATTTATCTTAATTTTCATTACCCACTAAAACTCTAAATTATGATTACTCAGTCTTTGCAGTAGGCAGTCTTTTTCTCAGTCAGCATTGCTTTTACTAGTTAGTCAACTTATGCAAATCTATTTTAAATTGAAGGGAAAATACACATCAAATTGAAAGAGAGCAAATAAAGGACAGCTTGTTTCTTGCAAATGATTGAGATATTATAAAACTTCTCTAAGCACTTTATTATTCATTTAAAAGTTTGGGCAAGTGTGGAAATGAACATGCTCCTCATTGTATTGTATCATTTCATTTTAACTATGTAATTCCAAACTGTTGTTTCCAATTTTTCCTCCAAAAGCATCCCAAGGGAGACAATCCCTCTTGACTTCTCAGTGAAAGAGGAGTAGATCACTTTGATCAAATATAAACAGAGATTGCTTCAAAGATAACTCTGGCATATTCTGAAAAATCTTTAGCTCTCAGTTCCCTCATCTTAAAAAGTAGATGAGACTAAATGACACCAAAGATGACTTAAAATCTAAGCTTCTATGATATAATTTTTAAGAACCACATATGAGCCTTAGAGGAATGAAGATTACTACTAATAAGATATGTGTGCTATTCTTAAGTGAGTTATTTATAGTAAGTTATCTAAAACATAATTTCAGTATAATATGTTTGGCATGTAGAAATAATAATGACTGAAAATCATTGAATTATCATTATATCTGAGACAAAGAATTAACATTTTGCATCCACTGTCTCATTTAATCCTCATCAAGTTATTACCAGGTCAAAATGTAATACTCATATGTGTATAAAAACTTTACCTATGTCAGTGTGTGTAGAGAGAGTGGGGAGGAGGAAAACACCAAAGAAGAGAAAGAGGAAGGAGAAAGATGAAGAATGAAAAATCTGAAAACATAAATAATTTGAACAACTTATGTTTAATTATACAAATAAATCCTTTAGTTATGGGAAAAACACAAAACATGATCAGCTATAATATCATTGACTGCTATTATGTGCTATACCTGGAAAATAAGAACATTTCCCTAAGGTTACCCAACTATTTAGTTGTGGGGCAGAAAATCAAATGTCAATTTGTTTGACAGAGAAATCCTGTCACTTCATGACTATGCTATGCAGCTTTTTACTCAATTTCAAGATGGTAGATAGCTGACATATATATTTGTGACTGTGTGTAACTTCTTTAAAAAAAAAACATGAAAAATCTAGCTAAATATAAGGTAAAAATTGACAGTAGTATAACTATAAAGTTTAATTTGGTTTCAAGCCAATACTACAAATATAGGTTAAATCAATAATAAAATTAATCCTTACTTCAAGTAAGAAATTAGCCCAACAGCTCGTGTTCAAGCTGGTATAATAACCCAATCTATTCCAGGAATATCAGATACCTTCTATAAGCAAGCTAGCCTATTTTGTGGGCTTTGTGATTATTTGTGCTATATCTACACTGCATCTAAAAAGACATGATTTTATTCTGATAAGAGCTCTGCATCACAGCTGGGAAATAAATAAATCCCCATAATGCATCCCTCTGCTCTTGCTTCAGTAATGCTCTTAACAGAGCCTGATAAATCATCTTAGCACTAATGACACTTTGGTGGTTTAATTCATATTTTATAGCTCTTTATAAACAGGAAGGAATTGCTATCATTTGTCCTGGAATACAGGGGCCAGAAATTTTAGGGTCAAAATGCTTTTTCCAGATATGTAGATGGAAAATTAGCATTTAACAAATTATCTATCCTGAACCAAGAAGAGAAAAAATGTACCTCAAGTCAGAAAATAAATTGAAAAGTATCATCATGCAGAGAAAACATATTATTAGGCCAAAATATGTCATGAAGCAGACACAAATGTGATATACTTCAAATGCTGGAAACATTACATTTTGGAAATATATTTCCCACATAAAGATATTAAAAATTATCTTTAGTAACATCTCAAGGGAGTGTGTTGTGATTATATAGTTGCTGTCGCTCTCCTCAACACCCATCATCATTTTGCCTCATTCCATTTGTTTACAGGTGAAATCAAGCTAAAATGGACATCAAGGGTACAGCTGTACCCTTGGCTGTACCAAGGGGATGGGAAGAGGATTTCTGTAAAAGAGCCTGAGGGCTGTAAAGAACAAATGTTCCCATTTGGCCCTAGAGCAGTGTTTCTTCAACATCAGCACAACTGATATTTTGGTCTGGATACTGCTTTGTTACGGTGCTCTGTCCTGGTCATTGTAAGATGTTTAATATCATGCCAGCTTCTGCACACTGGATGTTAGTAGCACTCCCCTACTCCTAGCTGTGACAACCAAGAATGTCATAGTCATTGCCGAATGTCCCCTGATTGTGAACATTGCCTTGGAGGTAAGGAATTCCTGGCTGATTTTAATGGAAATGAGCAGTATATCTAGGTTTGTTATCTAGTACATGACTAATGAAACAGAACTGGAAAATCCAACATCTTAAAGAGGTCCTTTGACTTTTATTTCTTTCTACTTTTGTTCCCATCCCATCTCCTCCATATCTGATGAAGCCATTGAAGCTTATTCCTGACTTGTGAAAACTAATCTCTATTTATCATATTGATTTAAAATACCAGTTTTTGTGTGTACATATATCTTAAACACTCTTTCCAAACTTAGGTTACTGTATGTCTTTTTGTTGTTTTCTTTGAATTTTTTCCTTGACAATATGTCTAATAAATACTTTGATGGACCTTTCCAGGTAAGAGATTTAAAAATAATGACAAATGTTAGGAGGAATTAAAATTTTTAAAAAACCATGTATTAAGTTTAATTTATTTCAGAATTTCCGACAAGCAGACCAGAGACTTCATTAAAGTCAGAAAGAAAGCAGGTAAAATTAAGAAACACTGGTAATTTTAGTATTTATAAGAGTAACTACTTTAATTTGTATTATAATTTTAATTATTTTGGAGAGATATTATTTATTATTTTATATGCATGATCAATATATTAGGAAAGAAATAATATTTCTGATAAATTGAATTAGGTAGATTTTTTTCCCAATGAGAGTAGCTTGACTATTTTCCAAGTCAATAAAGTTACACTGGAGGAATAATTTACAAAATTGTTATTTGTGATAACACTAAGAATGCCAATTTAAAGATACCAAACGCGCACATCATGATTAATTTAGTACTAGTCTTTGAAAAAAAAAAAAACTTTTATACTGACTGTAAGTTGTATTATAATTGAATTGTAAAATATTATAAAATATGTGCTATGAACATATTCTAGAATTCTAGAATTCACAGATTGACTCTCACTTATATTCAAGAAGAATAAAATGTAGAATGATCATGTCTTCCCTAGAAACTCAGACTGAATATGTCATGAACTGTTTTTTTCAGTATGTTGTAGAACAAATTAACAAAATTGGACCCTGCAAAGGCCTCCAAAGAGTCAAACAATTTTTCAAACATACCTCCCTCTTACTGTGAATGAAATTTGGTGCTTATCTAACCTCTGAAAGTTTCCCTAGGCACCTGAGAATTAGATCCAGGATTACTCACAGTTAGAACCAACCCTAGAGAGTGAAAACGCTAGCAGTTCTCAACGAGGTACCATTTTAATTTTCTGCCTCAGTTGGGTATGTTGGTAGAGTTTTTATAAATGCAATTTTATTTAAGTGAGCAATGATATTTTAAAAAAATTTTTTGAAAAGATTTTAGAAGATGAAAATAGATATTTATTATTTATTTTATGTATACTTTCCTTCAAAATATGCCTTTCCTCCTCTTTGATGTGTGTTTCCCAGCAGAGTACCTTGTCACTTCATAGTGAAATTGAAGCTATTAGGCTCAATCATTGAACTCCCTCCCATTCATCTTTTAATATACAAATAAGTCATCATTACCACATTTTTTTTCTTTTCAGAAAAGGTATAATTTATCTGTCTTATAGATTCATTTTTTATACAGTTTTCATACATTTCTTCCTCATTCACACAGTGAGCACTAAGGTAAACTATTTATTTTGGTTAACAATAATTAAATCAATATTGGCTCATCGATGGTAACATACCATACAAATACAAAATATTAATAAAAGGGAAAACTGGGGGTGGGTGGGTAGATGTGAACTCTTTGTACTTTATACTCAATTTTTCTGTAAACCTACAATTTCCTTTAAAATATATCTATCTTTTTAAATTAGATTATTGTGAAGAAAAAAAGATGGGGAAAATTATCTTGAGGATTCATTAAAAAAACACACTGCTGAAAAAAGTTTAATAGAAGAGACAAGGGACACTTTTGGAAAATAAATGCAAAATATAAAATCCAAGGAAGGAGATCATAAAATTTAAAGGAACGTGAGGGTTCTACAAAAAAGATGTGATTAAAGCCAATAAAGGACAAATTAAAATGCAGTGATGGAAATTAAAAAGCTGAGTTGGGGAAAAACACTCAACCATCAGAATAATATATGAGATTTCAAGAAAAAAATAAAAGAAATGAGGGAGAGTTTCTTTAAATTTCAGCCCTAATGAAGTAACAATAACAAGATTTACCAGTTCATGTTATAAATGTCAAGTGGCAAAATATATGGAAATATGTTTTAAGACATTTGCAAATAGACTGCATCAATTCAATTTTCAGTGCCTAGTCTGTTGACCTAGACACTGTAAATATTTTCTTTTGCCATGTGGCAAAACATTTAAGGTTTGAAGAAAGAGGCTTCTTGGGGCACCTGGGTAGCCTCTGCCTTCAACTCGGGTCATGATCCCAGGGTCCTGGGATCAAGGCCCGCATCAGGCTCTCTGCTCGGCAGGGAACCTGCTTCCCCCCCTCCACCCCCCGCCTGCCTCTCTGCCTACTTGTGATCTCTGCCTACTTAAAATCTTTAATTAAAAGAAAAGAAAGAGGCTTCTTGTCCTGGGTTGGGTGCTCCTTTAGCAAAGATCCTGCAGCAGCACATAAAGTTTTTCTAGACTTAAATCCTATAGTACATTTGCCTTCTGTAGTGTCCAACACTAGCATGGTTCAGTGACCATTACCATCCATTAATGGATTCCCTGGCACCCGCCTGAGTGTCGTTGGCTCAGCATCTCCCATGAATGCTTCCATACCATCCCCTTGGACAATTTTGTAGTAAAGTGCTACTGGTTTGGTATCACCCATGAATGGCTTTACCCAGTACCCCTCCAATGACTTCACAGTGGAGTGTCAATAGTCTACACATCATCTTCTAATAGATTCCCCCAGAAATCCCTTGTATAACTCTATAGTCTCTGTGAATTTCATCATCCTGTGAGTGTCATCTAGGTACTTTCCAGTGAAGTCTAGATTTCAACTCTGAGCTAGTGATGAAGTGCAGGAGGGACTCTGAGATTCACTTCTTCCTTGGGACTCTATCTCAGCCCTAGAATTAGTGGTTGAGTATTACTATTTTTTTTTTTTAGAATTTTATTTACTCCTTACTAGCCAATCCTTCACTGTTATAACATCTTATTAGAGTTAGAAATTATTTATATTAAACTTTCCCTGTTCAAATCTTTGGGTGGTTTTGACCCTGACTGACCTTTCAGTGATAAACCCTGTGACTGCCTGGTGAAGCCTACAGAACTCATCTCATAGTACTATTTCAAAATGCATTAAATAAAGTATATAAAATATAAAAACTATATTAAATACAAAAATAATATAAAATATATACTTTTAAAAAACATTTATTAGAGAGCACACAGGAGTTGGGGGAGGGGGAAGGAGAGAGAGAAGGAGAATCTCAAGCAGACCCCATGCTGAAGTGGAGCCCAGTGCAGGGCTCAATCCCATAACCCTGAGATTATGACCTGAGCCAAAACCAAGAGTCAATGCTTAACTAACTGAGCCACCTAGGCGTCCCTAAAATATTTTTATAATGTGGTATAGTATTGTATGAAATTCTTGATACTACATTAAAGACATACCATAATTTCAAAGTAGTGATGAATATAAATAACATTTCAAGAAATCTTCATCAACTCTAACGTGATAAGAAAATAGCTTTCATTTTTATTGTGATGATTTGGAAAGACACACTCTATTTTTCCTTGACTTTCAAGCTACCACACTCATAGCACTTCTGGCACCAAAGAGGTGGGGCTTTTTCCCACACCAAGCAACTCTTCTGTGACACTTGTCCTATAACCCAATTTAATTCTGACACTAACTGGATTGAATCAGACACAACAGGTTAAAAACTCAATCTGTTCTGAACGCCCTCCCACTTCAATTGTCAGTTGCAAGTAGTAGGTACCCAGGTTGTGCACGACTTCTATCTAACTTGGCTACAGACTGAAGGTTCCCATGCTCACCCTCTTGGAATTATTTACTAGAATAGTTCACAGACATCAATGGAACACATACTTATCAGTTTATTGTATGATAAAAGATATAATAAAAGATACAGATGAATAGCCAGATAAAGAGATACATAGGTGTGAGGTCTGAGAGGAACTTGAATTCAGAAGATTCTGTCCCCATAGAGTTAGGGTGTGCCACCCTCCCAGCATGGGAATATGTTCACTGACCTGGAAGATCTCTGAACCCCTATACTATTGGGATTTTTATGGAGGCTTATCACATGGGCATGGTAAATCATTAACTCCATTTCCAGCGCCCTCTTCTCCCCCTAGAGAAACCAGGTGGGGCTGAGAGTTTCAAGCTTCTAATTATAGCTTGGTGTTTCTGGTGATCAGCTTCCATTCAAAACACACCCCGGAGTCCACTAAGAGTTGCCTCATGGGGAAAAAAAAAATGCATTCCTATCACCCAGGAAATGTCAAGGGATTTATGGAGCCAGGGTCAGGAACCAGGGTCAAAGACCAAATATTAGAACAAGATGTTCTTGGAGCTCTTATCACTTAGAACATTACAAGGGTATTAAAAGCTTTTTGCTAGAATATGAGAAAATGTTCTAGCACAGTTTAGTTAGTCTCAAAATGAGAGGAGATAACAAATGGGTCTAAAGCACTCTTTCAAGATTGAATAGCTAAAAAATATCCAAAAGTGATAAAAAAGAAATTAGGCTACATATTCAAGTTTATTGATCCATATAGGATCAATAAAAACAGAACATACAAAACACTTTGGACACCCACATATACTCACACTCACAATGCACACATTAGCATTCCCTTAATAACATTATACATTTTGTCTTAATTACATCATTTATTGAAACCCAAAGACAGAGAAAAATCTGAAAAGTAATTGAAGGAAAAGAAACATACACTAATTACCTCTGAAGAAGCAGAAGAAATCAGGAAGACAATGGAATATCTTCAATATATTGAAAGATATTAACCTGCCAAATTAGCATTCTATATGCAGTAAAAGTATTCTTCATAGAAGATAAAATATAAGGATTTGAGGCAAAGTAAAAAGAATACCAAAAGAACCAGAAATAATAACATATATATACAGACATAAATATATAAAAACATATACATACATATAAACATATATGCCAGTTTTGCTTGTTTTTAAACTTCACATAAATGGAGTCAAACAAAATGTGCAGCTGGCTTTTCCCACTCCACATTATTTCTGTCACATTAGTAGATGGTAATGCTTGTAGCTGTCGTTTTTTTCTTCTCATCACCATATACTCTAAGAATGTACTGCAATTTATCTATCCCATTATTCTATTATCTATTCTATTTTAAATGAGATCTTGAATTTTCCTTCCAGTTTTAGGCTCTTGAGAGCATTCTTTTTACTGCCTTTTTGATGTTCATATGGGTGTATTACCATGGAATAAGGAACTGGGAGTGAAATCACTGGATTTCATAAAATGAGCTGGAAAATAATGCTTTTCCTCTACTAATCTAATGTCTGAAAGTGTTTGAGTAAAATTGATATTACTTCTCCCTAACTGTTTTATAGAATTTATGGATGAAACCATCTGGTTCTAGAGCTTTCTTCATGGCAAGATTTTTAATTACAGATTAAATCTACATAATACTTTTCTCACATTTTTCCTAAAGTGTGACACATGTAGACAAAAGTGCACATTTCCTAAGCATGCAATGGTAAAATCAATAAGGACATGTAAGGAGTTTGATTTCATTCTAAATAGAATAGAATTAAGTGGAAAGATCCTGAATAAGTCCAATAATCTCTTGGGCTTTCTTATTCATACCATTAAGGTAGTTACTTGATATACAGGGCTGTGTAGGGTTAGATTATATATCAATGATCATAGATCTACCTACTAAATGATATATTACTAATGTTCCCTGGTTTGGCATAAGGGTGACTAGTGGATATCATCTTTGTTTAGAATGAAAATATTTTTTTTTCTGAAGTCATAGTATCATTACTTAATCTTTTACATGTTAGAATGACATATTTTTAGTACCAATAATACAGCTTGACATTCTGCTTCATTTACTTCTGTTCACCTCACCTGTGAGCCAGGTAAAGAACACTTTCATAAAAGAACACTTTTCACAAGATAAGGACAGATTACTATTCTGTGCTCTTAAAGGAGTAATTTCTTGAATGGAGGAAGGTACAGCCTGAACAGAAACTGAATATTCTAAGAATAAACATTTTCGCATTAAATATTCTTGTAATTTCTAAAAATTTCATGACCTATTTAAAATAGAAGAAATATCTTGGTGGATGATAAAAATTAGTAAGAGAAGAGTTGGAAGAAGCATATGCATTAAGGTTATACTATGTGTGGAATTAGGTAGTTAGAATTGAGAATATAGATAAGGAAATTTGCAAAACACATACATACACAGGCAGACACGCACATTTTTGGAAAAGGAGAGGAGATTAAATGGTGTGAACACAGAAATCAACAGCAGGAGACACCACTATCATGTAGCCTGAGAAATCCAAGCTGAGCTTTAATATGAGGAAGAAAATTAGTTGATAGTGACATATGAAAGGTAAGTAGCAGATGTAGCAACTCGACAGAAGAAGTTTAATCATAGATCCTTGAAGCTTTTAATACAAATAAGTGTATATGCAATACACAAAATTTAGAAAGTGCTAATGTATTCATCCTGATTGCTAAATGAAGCATCCAGCAGCATATTAGAATCTTATGGTTTCTCTTAAGTGATTGAAACCTCAAAATTATTTAATCATAATTTTATTCATATGAGTTAATTTATCCTTACCATTCTGACTTCAAGATATACAAGATAAGGAACATTACCCAGTGAAAGTAAAAAGTTTTATTTTTAGAAAACTGCATCTATACTCCAATAGGTGGAAGAAATACAACACACTATATAATACTATTAATTTGATTTCTTTCTGAGAGACACATTCTCCCAAAATATAGACTCAGATTAAGTTGAAGACAATTCAATTCTCACTAGTTTGGATTTGAATCTCTTGAATCCTCAATCTCATATCCATTTGCTAGGCCAATTACTACTTTTGATCTCTGTTCTCTTCATAAAATCAGAAAATTAAAAATCCTTACTCATCTAGTAAAAATGTAAGAGCATATATGTGACATTATAAATTTTAATTAGAGTTTGTGGTGATAACCCCATCTTGGCTTATCCTTAAAATGAAATTTTTGAAGGTTTTTTTTTTTTTAAGATTTTATTTATTTATTTGACAAGGAAGAGACAACCAGAGAGGGAACACAAGTAGGGGGAGGGGCAGAGGGAGAAACAGGCTTTCTGCTGAGCAAGGAACCTGATGTGGGGCTCGATCTCAGGAATCCAGGACCATGACCTGAACCGAAGGCAGATGCTTAACATCTGAGCCACCCAGGCACCCCAAATATCTTCTTTTTTAAAAAAATTATTGTGTCGGGGCGCCTGGGTGGCTCAGTGGGTTAAGCTGCTGCCTTCGGCTCGGGTCATGATCTCAGGGTCCTGGGATCGAGTCCCGCATCGGGCTGTCTGCTCAGCGGGGAGCCTGCTTCCCTCGCTCTCTCTGCCTGCCTCTCCATCTACTTGTGATTTCTCTCTGTCAAATAAATAAATAAAATCTTTAAAAAAAAAATTATTGTGTCTTTACTCTGACAGTTTCCCTTTTGTACCATGTAATGGCACTTCATCTCATCTCAGCCCCACCTTTATTTCTATCATACCTGTGATGATCAGTTCACACAAACTTCCTCTTACTTCAAACAAATACAACTAGATTTATCTGGATTTGGCCCTATTTCAGTTTTGCAGCTTCCCACCCTCAGGATTTCTCTAACCATGTGGACACCCTCTCTGTACCCACATATATGGGGGAGTTACAGTCCTGGAGTACCCTGAGTGATGGAGGACAGGGGATAATGAATAAAGCTTCCTCTTTTTTTTTTCTTCCTACGGGAAGACAATCCACACATACATTTCACAAGTCTCCGTGGAAGGAAAATCATGCACTAATCATCTTTAGGGTAAACAACCTGATGATGCATTTGTATATGATTTCTTTCTCTCTCCCTGTTTACTTCCCTATTCCTCAAAGCTACGCTCTGGGAGCACATTGCTAAATGAACTACTGGAACACGGCCTTTGATTCAGACTCTTGTATCTGTGGAATTCAGACATGCCAATACCCAACAGTACAAAACAGCTCATTTTAGGTGGCCATCCTCTATGACAGCTTGCAGGCTGTTTGAGCAAATTTATTTTACCAGTTCCTTAATCACTTTACTAAACATTCTCAAGCTTGTCCACCTTTCATGCTTGGTTTGCGGCTCCGTCAATGTTTCTGCTTACATTTGTTTCCTGTATTCTTTACCTTGGTCCCATTTAAACAAACAAACAAACAGACAGACAGACAAACAAAAAGACAAGTCCCTTTCTTTTTCATTTAAGGTTTCCCAGTAAAGGCACTGGCTTCCTTTCCGGTATTAAGTTTGCTAATCAAGTGGATGAACCAACCAACCGATGCAACTGGCTTCTCACACACCAACCAAGAGCATGGTTCAGCCACCCCTTCTAATTCAAACTGCATCATACTTATGAGACTGTTCTGCCCCCCAAAGGATACCCCATGCTAAGAACAAACCATGACCTATTTTTGTTCAAAAGGATAGCAAGAATAAGATTGGATTATTCTGTTTTCTTTTTTTTCTTCTTCTACTCACAATTTTGACATATCACATAAAAATGTGGTTAATGTAACTACATTTAATTTGAGTATCTTAGCCTCTGCATCCTCTACTCTCAAGTCACATCTACAACTTAAAATCTGAGGATCCAAGATTTTAGGAGGCAAAAATGAAATATCTAATACATATGTGGTAATTGTGACTTGCAAAACTCATTTGCATGTGTAATTTTATTTGATTCTCCCAATGTTATAACCCTAAGAAAGATGGTGTAAACAATAAAATCTCTACTTCACAAATGAAGACATTGAAATTCAGAGAACAGAATTGCATGCACTCACAGTCATCAGGCTGGTAAATATGGAAGCCAGGATATGAACTCATATTGACTTCCTGGTCAAATGCTCCTTCCACATGCAGAACAGATGAGGGTTCAACCAGTGTCATCCAATACCATAGTGTGGTACACAATCAAAACTCACTTCTTCCTGCAAGAAAACATGCCAAGAAAAATTTATTCATCAGACACTTTCCTCCTGAAGGAAAGGGAGCATGAGACAGAAATAGGTTTAATTTTGTGAACAAAGCTGTCATCTTTATTGGTGGTTAAAGGCAGTATTTTAGAATAATCAGAAGCCTATACTCTTTCCAAGAGCTTTGTTTATTGGAGAGATTCTATGCTATCCTGGAAGTAACAACAGATGCCTGGTGTGTCTGTAATGAAGTTTGCATACATTAGTATGCTTTGCAATTAGAATTGCCTGCAGGTCCTCACAGATGACTTCTGTTCCTTCTCTTTTTCTTGATACATTTCACTTTCTTGATGAAATCTTTAATAGTGGGCATCCTTATCTGAAGCATGGTTATCAGCCCTCAGCGTTTGGCAAGACAGGACAATTGAACCAAAATCAGTGTAGTAGTTAGAGAGAACCCTAACCCCCTTGCCTAGGAGGATGGGAAAAGAATTCAAAGACTGCCAAACAATCTAATTTGCCCGAATGTTTGTAAATATATTAATTAGTTTCTATGGCATTGTTGAATCATGTGCCTTTGAAGATGAATGAAAACAATTTTTTTTGGTAATCAAGAATTTAGCTTGCATAATAATTCTTCAGATACAGGAATAGTCCAAAATGAAATTTCCAAAGTCACTATGAAAAAACCCAAGGCATATGCTTTTGGTTTCCAAAATCTTTATGTACTTTTAATTTTTTTTGGCTTCTGGTCCATTTGATTTTATAGGTTGCAAACTAAAAGTCATCTTTATATACTTCAGTTCTCCATATCTCAATAGTTTAAGACCTATTATTTATTCTCCAAAATGCCTCAAACCTTTTCTTTTCTTGCCACCTTCACAGACTGCATTCTGATTTACTCCTAACAGCTGGCTAGAATAATGCCATGGAGAAGATAAACATATAAGAAAGCCTGAACTAATCTGAGATTATATTAGGGGGGAAATGTAGTAAAAAAAAAGAAAAAAACAACTGCCAATTGAAAGAATAAAATCTTAGAGATTATATGGTTTTAGGAGATTGGGAGTTTTAAATGACATTAAATACAATTACAAAACACAGAAAGTGAAATTCTAGAAGACATTCGTTTCTTTTTTTTTTTTTTAAATTTTTTTCCAATTTATTTATTTTCAGAAAAACAGTATTCATTATTTTTTCACCACACCCAGTGCTCCATGCAAGCTGTGCCCTCTATAATACCCACCACCTGGTACCCCAACCTCCCACCCCCCTGTCATGTCAAACCCCTCAGATTGTTTTTCAGAGTCCATAGTCTCTCATGGTTCACCTCCCCTTCCAATTTACCCAAAAGCACATACCCTCCCCAATGTCCATAACCCTACCCCCCTTCTCCCAACCCCCCTCCCCCCAGCAACCCACAGTTTGTTTCGTGAGATTAAGAGTCACTTATGGTTTGTCTCCCTCCCTATCCCATCTTGTTTCATGGATTCTTCTCCTACCCACTTAAGCCCCCATGTTGCATCACCACTTCCTCATATCAGGGAGATCATATGATAGTTGTCTTTCTCCACTTGACTTATTTCGCTAAGCATGATACGCTCTAGTTCCATCCATGTTGTCGCAAATGGCAAGATTTCGTTTCTTTTGATGGCTGCATAGTATTCCATTGTGTATATATACCACATCTTCTTGATCCATTCGTCTGTTGATGGACATCTAGGTTCTTTCCATAGTTTGGCTATTGTGGACATTGCTGCTATAAACATTCGGGTGCACGTGCCCCTTTGGATCACTACGTTTGTATCTTTAGGATAAATTCCAGTAGTGCAATTGCTGGGTCATAGGGCAGTTCTATTTTCAACATTTTGAGGAACCTCCATGCTGTTTTCCAGAGTGGTTGCACCAGCTTGCATTCCCACCAACAGTGTAGGAGGGTTCCCCTTTCTCCGCATCCTCGCCAGCATCTGTCATTTCCTGACTTGTTGATTTTAGCCATTCTGACTGGTGTGAGGTGATATCTCATTGTGGTTTTGATTTGTATTTCCCTGATGCCGAGTGATATGGCTAAAGCATATTTTCCTGGGAATGTTGCCACCCTTTTAGTATTTTACATGCTCCTTCACATACTCTTAGCTGGACAAAATGACAAGGCGGAAAAATTCACAACAAAAAAAAGAACAAGAGGCAGTACCGAAGGCTAGGGACCTAATCAATACAGACATTGGTAATATGTCAGATCTAGAGTTCAAAATGACAATTCTCAAGGTTCTAGCCGGGCTTGAAAAAGGCATGGAAGATATTAGAGAAACCCTCTCCAGAGATATAAAAGCCCTTTCTAGAGAAAGAAAAGAACTAAAATCTAACCAAGACATTCGTTTCTAAAACAAACCATATTTATCAGTGTTATCATCCTGCTTTCATAGATATCTTTCATGTATAGATTGCTTCCTATAATTCTTCAGTTCATCTGCTTCTAAGTGATATGGAATATGCTAGGATCTTTGGATCCTCTGGGCATTTTCACTTTGGTGCATCTCCTTTTGCCAATAAGTCTTTTAATTTGAGTCCTTTAATTTGAGTTCTTTTGCCAATAAGTCCTTTAATTTGATATTTATGAGCTTTCATGTCAATAAATCAAGTGTTCTTAAGTTCTTGGATGTCCATATAACGAAAAACCTTAGTCTCCCACCAAAAGTGCTTCTGATGCATCAGTGAGATAGGTTCTGGTTGGTCTCAGGAGCCGTTTCAACACAATCATAAGTCACATTGGGTTTTTCCATAAAATTTCCACACATAGCAAACAGGAAAAAACAAATACCAAGATCAGCCTAGAAGGGAAAGCAAAATTGCAATAGGGTAACTGCCCTAAGGGGAAGAATGGTCAGTCCCACCTTTTAAAACAAACAAACAAATAAACAAACATAGGATTGATTATTATTTATGAACAAAAGAGCTTCAGGTCTTCTCTTTTTCCTACCCCTTATCACGAGGCAGGAGGGGATATCATCCTCTAGAACTTTATCCTAGTTTTTGCCTAATTTAATCAACTGACCTTGTTATTAAAAAGATATGAGAGTCAGCTAAACAAAATGTATTCATGCTTTGCACTTAAGATACACAAAATCATGTCAGAAGTTTTCTGGAATATCCCAAGCTGAAGAAATACCACCATTCAGATACCTGGATCCTAGAAATGAACCTGTGGTGTGAAAGCAGGAACTAGAACATTTAAAGATGTTTTTCTGCACACTCACACTGCCCAACACAAATATACACACAAAAATTGATATGCCATTATTGCAACATTTGTAAGAAAATCTTTAGGTAATAATTCTTGTTTGGCAATATTATGGAGATATCACATTCCCTAATAAGATTGGCTTTGCTGATTTTTATTACTGCTGCTAAAGAACTGCTTGTTTCTGGTTGTAGTCAGTTCATTTCCCCCTCAGATTTTCAGCATTTGTGATGTGGGGCTTAATTATATAGACAAAGTAAAGCTCAGCCTTTCCATTGACAGACACATCTAGGAAATATGCTTATAAAAAACTTTAGTTTGCATTCAGTAAACTAAAACAAACAAAACAAAAGTTTAGGGGCAGGGAGGGGGTCTCAATTACTGCATAAAAAAGTCAGTGGTGCTTTCTTAATGGCATGATCAAATGGACTATATAGAGCTTTTCCAAAAAAGTAGTTTATTAACTTTTGCTCAAGATAAATAAGATATTTCTACCTAGTGAGCAGAGAAGTTAAAACTAAGAGTACAAATTGTATTAATATCTTAACAGAACAGTAAAAATGCCAAACAGATAAACAACTTAGGTACAAATTTTTGTTGTTTTTGTTCATTTTTTATCATGTTTCTCATCAAATAAATGGGTGGACCCTTGGTCCACTGACTTATTTTGTCGGGAAAAATGGACAATAATTTACTACTGTTCATTCAATAACTTTTACTAAACCCCTACAATATTTCCAACTTTGAAAATACAGAAATGGGTAAGAAAGAACTCACTGCCAAAAGTAATACTCAAGATATAGACTAGCAATTAGCACATTATGCAATATAATTGATCACTTTCTTTTTATTAACCACTGAGTTACCTTTTATAACACTACTATATTTTTACATGTCTGTTTCTCTATATTGCACTCTTTTTTGAAAGGAAGAACTGTATATTTGCATACCATACTTAGAGCCTAGTACAGTAACTGGCATATAGTAATACTTAATCAATGTACATCAAATTAATTAAATTCTGAAACTTGTGGTACTGAACACTTTCTCAAAGAGTGACATAAATAACAAATGACTTGTCTCTGAAAAAGATGGAAAAACAGCATGTTCAAAACTATGGAAGAATAGAAGTTTGAGTTCTATGTAGGAAACCAGGTAATTGAGCATGACTAGATGAAAGTGTGACTTGGAAGAAATAGGCTGTTAAGCTAAAAGAGTCATTAGATTCAGCTACTGAATGGTTTGGTGTGCTATGCTACAGAGTCAGGCATTCTTCTTGTAGAGAGTCATTGAAGACTGCACAGGAGAGTAATATTTATATAAGTAAAGCAAATTTTCTATTTGTTTCATATTACACTTTGGGAAAATGACTAATATGTTCTCACCAAATTTAGAAGGTATAGTTAAGAGGGTCTATGAAAATGTAGACTATGTGCCATACTTATGAGAAGAAGAGCACTTCAGAGGTCTTCTCAAATAGAATAGTTTAAAACTGAATTAGGACATGAACCTCATTTTGGGGAGATATGGAATATATATCAAGATGTGAGAGATGGGGAGGGAGAATTTGATTCAGATGTAAGCCTGAAATTAAAAATCGTGAAGACCTAGCAGTAGACTAGACCTTGATCTTCCTACAGGTGGTCCTTGAAGCTAGCTAGCTTCAAGATGTTAGAATGAGATTATCAAATACCATAACAGAAAATGGATGATGGGTTAACAGTAAGAGCTTGATTTGGGTGTAAATACAAACATTCTATGGGAAGTTATAGCTACTTGAATTGACTGCTTTAAATCAAACTTGTCCAATTCTGTATAAATCCTACTCATGTGGGAAACAGTGCAGTTATGTTGTCTTTTGTAAGACTTGAGCACTAAGCACTTGCAGGAGATAAAGTGATGTTTATATGCTTCTTCTCTTCCATCACATGCGTTGGAAGGGCAGGAAAAGAACTAACCACTTTCCTTTTATTTTGCTTCATTTTGTTGTGAAATATTTCAGCAAACAAAAGGAGAATAATATGATGAACACTCATGTCTATCACTCAGGTTAGGAAATGAAATATTACAAATATGTTTGGCACCTCTTAGTCACTCCTCCTCAATAGTATTCTCCACTGTGAGCATGACGGTAACCACAATATGACTTCGGTATTTATTTTTCAAACATATGTATTCATACTTTTTACTGCATGTGTATTTTAGATAAAGAATATATTGTATTATATATCTTAAAATGTATATATGTAATCAGTTTTTGAATGAGGACATTTGGGTATAAGCGCAAAGTTTCTTTATTCTTCCCCACGGTTGTGTTTACATTTATTGTTTCAATCATTCTTCTCTAGCCCTAAGGGAAATCTTGGAAGATTCCATAATCTTTTCAGGAAATTTTTGATATTTAAAACTGAGCTCAATGTAGGATATTAAAAAGTTCCATCAAAGCTAATGTCAATCCTTCAATCTCTAATTCAATTTAAAGCTCTCTCTCTCTCCCGAGTTCTGACCTGATTGAGTCTCTGAAACTTGCAAAGAGGAAAAGACTCTTGGATTGGTTTTATTCTTTAATGATTTTCCAACCCACTGTCCTATTCCATTCCCATATCCATGTTTCCACTGACTTCTTTTGGGATAAAGCTGGGGGAGGAATATGGATAGGAAGGCATGTGGAGATAATAGAGGAGAGAAAAGTTCTTCCTTGACTGGTAAAGTTGTTGAAGGCTGGTACCGAGGCCACGAGCACATCTTATGTTCAAATATTGACTCTGCCTCAAGCGTAGGGGATGCTTTCATGGAGGTCTTCCCTGCTGAACAATACCCTTCCCCACTGCCTGTCCACTTTCAGTTTTTTCCAGAGTCAGTGGCTTGAACTGATCCACTCATCTGTTCCACGCACTGAAACTATCCACTATGTCATCTGAATCCTCAGGGCAAGGTCTTCTTCACTGTTCATATTATGGGTAGATGTTATCTAAAGAAAATAGGTAACAATCCAAAGATATTTTATGTAAATAAAAGAATAAATACACACACCAGGAAAATATGCAATTTATAATCCAGTTGTAAATATTAGATCCACATACTCAAAACAAACAAAAACACAAAGAAGTGGGACTTTAGTTAAGACTTTAAAAAGAACTATAGCAGACTGTTTACTAATATAAATTAAAGAAATGATAATGTTCATCTTACAGAGATGTTCTGTAAGATTAAATGAGAGACAGCCTGAAAATAACAGAAAGTGAACAGTTCCTTCCTGTACATGTGGTCCTACTCTGGACCAGGCTCTCCTGAACTTACTGGAGATAAGATAGAGAGTACAAGGTCAAGTTGCCCTCTTTTTTGGAAGACATAAAAATGAATATATAAAAAAAGATGTTTGATGAATACCCAGTAAATATTAGTTCCCTTATTTATTTACTTTACCTTTTATTCATGTGATCCCACAAAGCCCAGAAACCAAGAAAATTATATAACAATGAGATGGATTGATATAATGTATCAGGAGGAGTCAAGATGGCGGAGAAGTAGCAGGCTGAGACTACTTCAGCTAGCAGGAGATCAGCTAGAGAGCTTATCTAAAGATTGCAAACACCTGCAAATCCATCGGCAGATCGAAGAGAAGAACAGCAATTCTGGAAACAGAAAAACAACCACTTTCTGGAAGGTAGGACTGGTGGAGAAGTGAATCCAAAGCGACGGGAAGATAGACCCCGGGGGGAGGGGCCGGCTCCCGGCAAGCGGCGGAGCAACGGAGCACAAAATCAGGACTTTTAAAAGTCTGTTCCGCTGAGGGACATCGCTCCGGAGGCTAAACCGGGGCGAAGCCCACACGGGGTCGGCGTGACCTCAGGTCCCGCGGGGTCACAGAAGGATCGGGGGTGTCTGAGTGTCGCAGAGCTTGCGGTTATTGGAATGGGAAAGCCGGCTGCAGAGACAGAGCCGACAGTAAGCTCGCAGCTCGGAGTTGCCTTGAACCGGTTGCAAGCTCGGTGAACTCGGAGCGGGGCCGGAGGTTGGGCAGACGCGAGTTGCTGGGAGCTGTTCGCTGAGGGCGCACAGGGGAGCGGGGCCCTGGGCTCTCGACTCCTCCGGGCCGGAGACCAGGAGGCCGCCATTTGTATTCCCGTCCTCCAGAACTCTACGGAAAGCGATCAGGGAACAAAAGCTCCTGAAAGCAAAGCCGAGCAGATCACTCAGCCCGGCCCCTGGTAAGGGCAGTGTAATTCCGCCTGGGACAAAGACACTTGAGAATCACTACACCAGGCCCCTCCCCCAGAAGATCAACAAGAAATCCAGGCAAGACCAAGTTCACCCACCAAGGAGTGCAGTTTCAATACCAAGGAGAGAGCAGCAGAATTCCAGAGGAGGAGAAAACAAACCACGGAACTCATGGCTTTCTGCCTGTGATTTTTTAGTCTTGCAGTTAATTTAATTTTTTTCTTTTTCATTTTTTTTCTCTTCTTCTGCTAAAATTTTTTATAACTTTTACCCTTTTCTTTTTTAACATTTTTTAACTAGATTATCTAATATATATATTTTTTTCTTTTTTATACTTTTCTTTATTCATTTTCTTTTTTTTTAATTCTTTTTTTTTCTTTCTTTCTTTTTGAACCTCTTTTTATCCCCAAATCAGAAGAGATCCTAATCTCTTCAATTTTTTTTTCTTAATTCTTTTTTAAATTCTTGATTGAATTTTTAATTCAATCTCTTTTTTTTAATTCTTTTTTTCTTTTTTTTCTTTCTTTCTTTTTGAACCTCTTTTTATCCCCAAATCAGAAGAGATCCCAATCAGAAGAGATTGGGAGATCCCAATCAAAGGAGATCCCAATCAGAGGAGATCCCTCACCCAATCGTGAGGGGGGAGAAATCCCCCTTCATGATTTGGGATCTCTTCTGATTTGGTTAAAGCATATTTTCCTGGGATTGTTGCCACCCTTTTAGTATTTTACTTGCTCCTTCATATACTCTTAGCTGGACAAAATGACAAGGCGGAAAAATTCACAACAAAAAAAAGAACAAGAGGCAGTACCGAAGGCTAGGGACCTAATCAATACAGACATTGGTAATATGTCAGATCTAGAGTTCAAAATGACAATTCTCAAGGTTCTAGCCGGGCTTGAAAAAGGCATGGAAGATATTAGAGAAACCCTCTCCAGAGATATAAAAGCCCTTTCTAGAGAAATAAAAGAACTAAAATCTAACCAAGTTGAAATCAAAAAAGCTATTAATGAAGTTCAATCAAAAATGGAGGCTCTCACTGCTAGGATAAATGAGGCAGAAGATATAATGTATCAGATATTTTCTAAAAATATACAATTTTGTAAAGGGGAGAATTCTCCTAAGAAACCATTTTTGAAAATTATGACTCAAGGAGCTTCAAGTATTAATCCATTTATATTTTAAACAAATTTATCTCAGTTTTGTCATGTTTTTCATGGCCCAAAAGTTATTCTAAAGTGTTCTGTCTGCTGAGAGAGTGAAGTTATAACATGAAGAGCTCAGTCATTTGGGAAGCATGTGAGGGACTGAGCTAAAGATACTCTCTGATTCTGACATTAGGTGTCACTGCAATCAAGAGAAAGCAGAAAGCAAATGAGCAGTGAACTAGAACTTGAACATAGAGGAAGAAAGATACATGTTTAAATTATGAGATAAAAAGTACCTGGAGAAGAACCTGTGATATGAATAGAGAAATAAAGAACTATAATCATAGATAACATAACAACATAATATTGCAGAACTAAGACCAAAATTTCTGCCATTAGTATAAATGTAAATGAATTTAATTCACCTACTAAAAATTCATCTACTAAAATATTATTATTAAATCACACAAAAATTTCACATACTGTTGTGACATACACCTGAAGCTAAGTTATCTATACAAGGTTTTTTAAATGATAACCATAACATAGGTACATACCAGTAAAAAATAAGCAGAAGTCATAATTATACTATGAGATGATGTGTATTTGTTTAAAAATGATACACAAACCAGAAGGTCAACTAACAATATTGACAGAAACAATTCCTAATGAGGATTTAACAGCAGCAGTTTATGAAACTGTAATTAACAAATAAGAAAACATACCCTAGATATAGGAGAATTAGTTCAAATTTCCCAGTCCTTGAAATATGAAGTGAACAAAATTTATATAATTATATAGAAAACCTAAATAATGTAACTAAGAAGGAAGTCATTATATATGTATACATATACATATATATGTGTATACATACTACAAACATATACTCATATATGGGAAATTTGTCCTAAAACTATCTCTTTTTTTTTTTTTTGAAGTTTCTGCTAGTTATCAACCCAGCACTTGAGGAGATATACAACTTAATATCAACACAGTATACCTCATATTCATTATTTGGAAAACACATGAACTTTAACTCCTTTTTATGTTCAATAATACAGACAGTCATTGCATAGGTGATTTTTTTATGTCTCTTTTGCCCTTTATGATCCTGCCATCCCTTCAGTACAAAATGGTGCCATCTTTCATATTTGTTATGTCTTCCATATGAAAGGAATTAAATTATCAAAGTACATTAGTGATATGATTCTTACAAGTTTTGTGTACACAAAAAGTTATTTACCCTTTTTCTCAAATAGGCAGTTCACGTAAAGAGTCTTTAGAAACAACAAACGTTTCTGTGCCTAACTAGTTAGTAAAGGTTAATTATGTAAATCAAAAGTTCAAACTAGCTTACTTGCATTGGTCGGTAAGAAAAGAAGAATTTGCCTATTGTACTTGTCTAAAGTACAAGTCTAATTCTTGTCTGAAGACAAGAATTGCTATGAGCACTCCGTTGCTCTTCCAGCCAGTTCAGGGGCTCTTATAAACAATTAAATAATAAACAGGATCCTAATCCTAGAGGAGAACGTAAGCAGTAATCTCTTCGATATCAGCCACAGCAACTTCTTTCAAGATACGTCTCCAAAGGCAAAGGAAACAAAGGCGAAAATATACTTCTGGGACTTCATCAAAATCAAAAGCTTCTGCACAGCAAAGGAAACAGTCAACAAAACAAAGAGGCAACCCACGGAATGGGAGAAGATATTTGCAAATGACAGTACAGACAAAAGGTTGATATCCAGGATCTATAATGAACTCCTCAAACTCAACACACACAAAACAGGCAAACACATCAAAAAATGGGCAGAAGATATGAACAGACACTTCTCCAGTGAAGACATACAAATGGCTATCAGACACATGAAAAAATGTTCATCATCATTAGTCCTCAGGGAGATTCAAATTAAAACCACATTGAGATATCACCTTACACCAGTTAGAATGGCCAAAATTAACAGAACAGGAAACAACATGTGTTGGAGAGGATGTTGAGAAAGGGGAACCCTCTTACACTGTTGGTGGAAATGCAGGTTGGTGCAGCCTCTTTGGAAAACAGTGTGGAGATTCCTCAAGAAATTAAAAATAGAACTTCCCTATGACCCTACCATTGCACTACTGGCTATTTACCCCAAAGACACAGATGTCGTGAAAAGAAGGGCCATCTGTACCGCAATGTTTATAGCAGCAATGGCCACGGTCACCAAACTATGGAAAGAACCAAGATGCCCTTCAACGGACGAATGGATAAGGAAGATGTGGTCCATATACACTATGGAGTATTATGCCTCCATCAGAAAGGATGAATACCCAACTTTTGTAGCAACATGGACGGGACTGGAAGAGATTATGCTGAGTGAAATAAGTCAAGCAGAGAGTGTCAATTATAATATGGTTTCACTTATTTGTGGAGCATAACAAATAGCATGGAGGACAAGGGGCGTTAGAGAGGAGAAGGGAATTTGGATAAATTGGAAGGGGAGGTGAACCATGAGAGACTATGGACTCTGAAAAACAATCTGAGGGGTTTGAAGTGGCGGGGGGGTGGGAGGTTGGGGTACCAGGTGGTGGGTATTATAGAGGGCACGGCTTGCATGGAGCACTGGGTGTGGTGAAAAAATAATGAATAATGTTTTTCTGAAAATAAATAAATTGGAAAAAGAAATAAAAAATAAATAATAATAATAATAATAATAAACAGGAGAAATTTTTTGAGACAAAATTGGACTATTTTCTTCCACCTGTATTATATATAACAAATGATCTTAGTAATGACATGTATTTAAAACTATTATAAGGATAGATTCTAAAAATTTATAGCAGAGCCTGGATTTCAAGATGGCAGCGTAAGAAAACCCTGAACCCACCTTCTTGGACATGGAAAACTTACATGACAACATCTAAAAAATGGAAGAACAGGAAACGATAATCAGAACAAAAAGGCAAGCTAGTGAGTGGGAGAAGATATTTGCAAATAATATATCTGATAAGAGGTTAATATCCAAAGTAAATAAAGAACTCACACAACTTAACAGTAAAAAACAACTTGATTTTAAAATGGGAAGAGGATCTGAATAGATTTTTCTAAAGAAAACATACAGATGGCCAAAACACACATGAAAATATGCTCAGTCTCACTAGTTATTGGGGAAACACAAACCAAACCACAATGAGAAATCATGTCACATCTGTTGAAATAGCTATTTTCCAAAAGACAAGAAATAACAAGTGTTGTGGAGGATATGAAGAAAAGGGAACCCTTGTATATTGTTAGTCAGAATGCAAATTGGTACAGCCACTATAGAAAACAGTATGGAGATTCCTCAAAAAATTAAGAGACCATCTACCATATGATCCAGCTGTTCTACTTTTGGGTATTTCTCTAAATCATCCAAAAATCATGAATTTGAAAATATATATATTCATCCTTATGCTCATCACAGCCTTATTTACAATAACCAAGATTTAAAAACAACCTAAGTTTCCATTAATGAATGAACAGATAAAGAAGATGTGGTAAAAATGTATAATGGGATACTACTCAGCCGTAAAGAAGCATGAAATCTTACCATTGGTGAAAACATGAATGGATCCTGAGGGTATTATGCTAAGTAAAATAAGTCAGACAGAGAAATACAAATATTGCATAATTTCACTTATACTTCTATGCGGAATCTGAAAAACTAAAAGCAAATGAACAAATAGCACAATACAAAAACAAACTTATAGACACAGAACAGATTAATGGTTACTGAGGAGTAGGAGGTTGGGGGGTGGGCAAAATATGTGAAGGGGTCAATTTTATAATGATGGATGGTATTTATACTTTTGTTGGTAATCACTGTGTAGTACATAAAGATGTGTTAGAATGTTGTACACCTATACTAATTTTACCTCAAAAAACTCATTCAAAATTTAAAAAATTGAAATACAAGCAAAGAACAGTAGAAAAAGTATGAAATGCAACCATTTGTTATTATTTGAAGGGCATACCCATGTATGATGGTTCATTAATTTTAAAAATTCTAAGAAGAATATGAAAGAAACATGTTTGCTTCTAAGGAATGAAAGTGAGGAGAGACCAGGATAGGACAGGGACTTGTAATTTTACTTCATATATTTTTTGTAGATTGTAATTTTGCATTTATCACTTTTAATAAAATGATAATAACATAATTAATAAAATAATATTTAATAAAATAAAATAATTGATTTTAATAAAATAATCCATAATGTAAATAAAGTACTTAGCATTTGTTGCCAAAAAGAAGTTTATAGTCAAGTTAGGTAAGATTCCACAGACCAAACTCAATTCAGGCAGATCATTTGAAAACTTCCCAAGCAGAAATTCTGCCAAGAACAGCGAGTCATTTAGATGAAGAAGAAAAGCATGGAAATAACATGCTCTTACCAGGAAAAATTCAGAAATAAAGGGTCATAAGTAGCAGATGGAAAAAAAGGGAACCGAAGCAAAGATGATGACATAAAGAAGCATAGCTGAGAATAAAATATGGCATGGAAAGAAAACATTAGAAACCATTTTACTTATATTTAAAATAAGAACAACAATCATCAAGGGATAGGGAAGTTCTATTTTACCCATGTTATATACTCAAATTTCATTATGCTCCCATTCTTCTTTGTCAGTAAAATCCTTGACAGGCTTACAAATGGCATGCCAACAGTGCAAATAGGAAAGCGAGGTTTCAGATAGATTGATCTTCTAAGTTGATCACCTGGAGTAGTATTACAATATCTAGCATAAGACGGACATTAAATAAATGAAGATCGGTGAGGAAAAGTAATAAAAAAATGTTTCAACAAAAAAACAAAACAAAACAAAAACCACAACACAAAGAAACAAAAAAAAACCAAATTCTCAGATAATTATATTGACTTATAAGTAAAACAGCCGGCATCCACTGGGGATTTCCTCCAAAGTAAAAACGATTAAGTCGAAGCGGAGTGATTTCTTGTTGATGATTCTCCAAAAGGGAATGATGTGCATACTCTGAGACTCTGTAGTTCTGTCCGTCTATGTGATAGAAAACTGATTCTAGATATTCTGGGGTTAAATCAACAGCTTCAAGCCTGTGAATATTTTAGATGAATCAAGGTCTTATTTTTTTCTTTCTTGAGTAATTAAGTTTATGAAGCTAACGTATAGGCCAATAAAGACATTTATCATGGTATATTTGTTTTCCTAATGTAATTGTTCATTTGTTCATCTAATAAATCATAAAGTTAAATTATCTAGGAAATTAACAAATGTTAAATTATCTCTACTGTATGAAGTGTATAATACCAGGCATTGAAAGACTAAAATTAATTTCGTAGTAAAAAGAAGGCACATACACAAGCAATATGCAATTTTACAAGATACAGAGGAGAGTGCACATTGGGCTGGCAGAAAATATATACTTGAGGAAAATAGAATCAAAGCTAGCTCTTGAGGATTTGTAGTGTACCTTCAAGTAGAGATAGGAGTAAAGCATTTAGAAAGGAACAGCAAAGCAAAGGCAAGAAAATAATACTTGATTTTACTAAGAATGAAGAAAATTTTGGAAATAAGGATAAAATGTAATTTCTATCCAAAGAAGAAATTCATTTTACTTCTGGGCAAATACATTCTGACTTTATTCCACAGTCAATGTAGTTTTCATTCAGGAGAGTGCCTTGATCAGAAGGTACTTTTTGAAGATTAACATAACAAGGGTTTAAAAATTGAACATAATTATTTTGCACACATCATTCCATTTAGTTTCAAAAACACTACAAGTTTAATACTATCCCCATTTTATAGAAAAGAGAACTAAATTTCCGAAATACCAGATAATTTCCTAGTGACACACTGTCAGCATTTGACTGAGCCTGGATTTGAATTCATCTCTAACCCAAAGTCCGCTTTCTTAAACACTACATCAGACTGTCAAAAGTAGTGACAACATTGATTGATTTGCGAATGTTGAACCATTTGTAGCCCAGGAATGAATCCCATCTGGTCATGGTGGATAATCTTTTTAATGTGCTATTGGATCCTGTTTCCTGGGATCTTGTTGAGAATCTTAGCATCCATATTCATCAGTGTTATTGGTCTGATTCTCCTTTTTAGTAGGGTCTTTGCCTGGTATGGGGATCAAGGTAATGCTGGCTTCATAGAAAGAGTCTGGAAATTTTCCTTCTGCTTCAATTTTTTGAAACAGCTTCAGGAGAATAGGTGCTATTTCTTCTTTGAAAGTTTGGTAGTATTCCCCAGGGATTCCGTCAGGTCTTGGGCTCTTTTTTTTTGGGGAGGTTTTTGATCACCGCTTCAATCTCATTACTAGATATTGGTCTATTCAGGTTGTCGATTTCTTCCTGGTTCAATTTTGGGAGTTTGTAGTTTTCCAGGAATGCATCCATTTCATCTAGTTTGCTTAGCTTATTGGCATATAACTGTTGATAATAACTTCTGATGATTGTTTCTACTTCCTTGGTGTTCATTGTGATCTCTCCCTTTTCATTCATAATTTTATTAATTTGGGCTTTCTCTCTTTTCTTTTGGATTAGTGTGGCCAATGGTTTATCGATCTTATTGATTCTTTCAAAAGAAGTGGCGGGGGGGTGGGAGGTTGGGGTACCAGGTGGTGGGTATTATAGAGGGCACGGCTTGCATGGAGCACTGGGTGTGGTGAAAAAATAATGAATACTGTTTTTCTGAAAATAAATAAATTGGAAAAAAACAAAACCAGCTTCTAGTTTCATTGATACATTCTACTGTATCTCTGGTTTCTACTTCATTGATCTCATCTCTAATCTTGATTATTTCCCTTCTTATGTGTGGAGTTGGTTTGATTTGTTGTTGATTCTTCAGTTCCTTAAGATGTAGGACAGCTGGTGTGTTCTGGATTTTTCAATTTTTTTGAGGGAGGCTTGGATGGCTATGAACTTTTGGGACTTCATCAAGATCAAAAGCTTCTGCACAGCAAAGGAAACAGTCAACAAAACAAAGAGGCAACCCACGGAATGGGAGAAGATATTTGCAAATGACAGTACAGACAAAAGGTTGATATCCAGGATCTATAAAGAAATCCTCAAATTCAACACACACAAAACAGACAATTATATCAAAAAATGGGCAGAAGATATGAACAGGCACTTCTCCAATGAAGACATACAAATGGCTATCAGACACATGAAAAAATGTTCATCATCACTAGCCATCAGGGAGATTCAAATTAAAACCACATTGAGATACCAACTTATAGCAGTTATAATGGCCACAATTAGCAAGACAGGAAACAACATGTGTTGGAAGGGATGTGGAGAAAGGGGAACCCTCTTCCACTATTGGTAGGAATGCAAGTTGGTGCAGCCACTTTGGAGAACAGTATGGAGATTCCTCAAGAAATTAAAAATAGAACTTCCCTATGACCCTGCCATTGCACTACTGGGTATTTACCCCAAAGATACAGATGTAATGAAAAGAAGGGCCATCTGTACCCCAATGTCTATAGCAGCAATGGCCACAGTCGCCAAACTGTGGAAAGAACCAAGATGCCCTTCAACAGATGAATGGATAAGGAAGATGTGGTCCATATGCACTGTGGAGTATTATGCCTCCATCAGAAAGGACGAATACCCAACTTTTGTAGCAACATGGACGGGACTGGAAGAGATTATGCTGAGTGAAATAAGTCAAGCAGAGAGAGTCAATTATCATATGGTTTCACTTATTTGTGGAGCATAACAAATAGCATGGAGGACAAGGGGAATTAGAGAGGAGAAGGAAGTTGAGGGAAATTGGAAGGGGAGGTGAACCATGAGAGACTATGAACTCTGAAAAACAATCTGAGGGTTTTGAAGGGGCGGGGAGTGGGAGGTTGGGGGAACCAGGTGGTGGGTATTGAAGAGGGCACGTATTGCACACTGGGTGTGGTGCAAAAACAATGAATACTGTTACGCTGAAAATAAACTTAAAAAAATTTTTAAAAAATGTAGTGACAACAAGAATGAAAAGGAAGGTGAATATAAGCAAAACAATTCTGAGGGAAATATCCAGAAAACACCTATGAATAGTAAGAGGAGGGATTGAGGGAAAGGCACACAAAAATTGGACAGTTGCTATACTACTTGATTAAAACCTTTCAAAGACAGGACCAATTTTTTAAATAGAAAATTCTAAATTATTGTTAAATAGTATGTATATAAATTTGAGTTTTGCTTTTCTATAACCAAATAAAAATTTCCCTAGAGAGATTGAGTTTAGCTTAATTAGTATACACTTCTTATTTCTATTCATGTGAATCAAGAAACCACCTGTGATAAAATTCAGGTCCTGAAGGGATGTTCTTATTCAATACTTCAGTTAGTCCTTTGAATAGCCAATCTCTCATCAACTCTGAACTTTAGAAATCAAACTAAATAGGAAGAATTCAACCTTGCTGCCTTCATCAAAAATTTCTCCAGGGACAGGGCTTATTATCCAGAGACCCATAGTCAATGGACCAGCGGGTCCCAGATTTTCTAGTTATCCATCAGAAGAGTTCAGGGGTAAAAAGATTAAGTAGGAATTTGCAAGCTGTTTTTTGTTTTGTTTTGTTTTGTTTTTGTTTTTGTTTTTGTTTTTTCCCTTCCTAGGGTACAAAAGATTAAGAAGACATAAAGGTAAAAATACATATATAGAAAGAACCTATATCAAACATTCCATCATTAGGCTTTCATTCTCAACATTGTCTCCCTAAACCAGATCAACACTGCATTTTACTTAAGAACATAAATAATAAAAGGAAGAAGACATCGTGTCAAAACTCTTGCACATTCTACCTCCATCTGTTCAAGTTTTCCATATAGACACACACATGCTCTCTCACTCACTTATGTACAGATTATTGGCAGTATAGTCTCTTCTACTGGCTCATCAATAAATCTGAAATCCGTAAGATCTTATAATAAAATTAAAACTGTTGCTTCAAAACCTGTTGTGGCCTCATTAAAGGGCAATAGAATGATATTAAATAAGTTTTCTATTTAGTAAATATAAATATAAATATAAAAATAATACATGCTTATTTTTTAGAATTAGTTTTTCTTTAATGTGTAGGAAGAAATATAACATGGTCTATTATGTATAAATATTACACTTTTAGTTGTTATAGAACTTTAAGATATGTTCTTGAGATTTACTATTCTAATAATAAGTTTCGTTTTTTTCAAAAATTTAATATTCACATTATGACATATAAGTTAATTTTGACTTTCAGACTGTCTAAGCTGGATTTTTAAACCACTTTTTCCATTAATTGAGAGGACTGTGTAGTTCTTTTATCTTTTCTTACTGATTTGTTCTATCACGTTGATTGATTTGCGAATGTTGAACCATCCTTGTAACCCAGGAATAAATCACACCTGGTCATGGTGGAATGTCTTTTTAATGTGCTGTTGGGTCCTATTAGCTAGGATTTTGTTGAGAATCTTAGCATCCATATTTATCAGGGATATTGGTCTGAAATTTTTATAAAATGCATGGGATGCAAGTATCAGCAAAAGTCCTGGTACCTGAGAACTTCACTGTTAATAATTTTGGGTGCTTGTTTTTTCTTGTATTTCCAAATATAAGGACCACTACTCACTGGAAAGCTGTCAGAGTTTTTCTAAGCCATGCAAATCTTGCCTACTAAGTATTAAGGATGAATTAGTACCAATTCCATTAATTTTACTTTTGCTTATGACAAAGAGCTCCTTGCTATTAATATACTATGTGAATTACTAAGAATTACTAAAAGTGAGTAGTAAGAGTTAACATTTACAGGCATTGTGCATTTGTTAATTCAATTTCCCTCACAACACCACCTGATAGGTACTGTCCCTACTAGCCTCCAGGAGCACAGGAGGTTATGGCTCTCTGCATCGGCAGCACAGATGTAAACAGTGGAGCCGGGATGCAAACCCATAAATTCTAACTCCAGAGCCTTCAGTGTTGCCTCTCAGTGACAGTGAAACCCTTTGCAGACAAATATACAAAATAATTATATGTGGAAGAAGAGATGGATGAATATTGGAAGGCAAATTGTGGCAGAGTTTGTTTAGCAATTCAACTAATATATCTCTTCTTTCCCACACAGAACAAGACCACATTTTCCAGCATTCTTCAAAATTGGGTGTGGGCATGTAAAAACATCTCTAATAGAATATAAACGGAAGAGAAGTGTGTCACATCAGTGGCTCAGATACTTAAGAAAAAGTTGTGCTTTTTCCACTGCCCTTTTTTTTTTTTTTTAAAGATTTTATTTATTTCCCACAGAGACTGCCAGAGAGAAAACACAAACAGGGGGAAGGGCAAAGGGAGAAGCAGGCTTCCTGTAGAACAGGAAGCCTGACAGGGGGCTCCATCCCAGGGCCCTGGGATCATGACCTGAGCCCAAGGCAGGCACTTAATGACTGAACCACTCAGGGACCCCTTCTCCGCTGTCTTTAACCCATTCCCCCAACTTGATGTAGTAAGTGCAGAAACCTTGAAAGGACAGTTTGAACATATCGAGACATAAAATGAAAGGACACTGAGCCTTGAATCACTACTTGGAAGAGCTGCCTTCAATTTAGCAGCATTTGTTACAGTCTTGATATGAGCAAGATATAAACATTTATTGTGTTTAAACTGTTATATATATTTTTTCTGTTTGTTGCTATTGTTGTCTTAGTTACAACGCCTCATTTAAAAGATTTTTTATTATAGACCTGTTAAATATAAACCATAAGAAACAATAATCAAGAACAAGGGCTTACGTTCCTTCGTTTGTATAGAGAGAGATATTATAGCAGCCCATACCATGAAAACTTTTGTGAAAAGTAAGTTAACATTATAAATTACTTGGAATGGTTCCTGCTGTATTACAAGCAAAAAACAGTGTTAGTTACATTCTACCTCATTATAAGATTATAGTGATAAGAAGCTTTTTAAAAACCTCAATTCAAATAAGCAATTTATTCATTTCATAGCCTCCTTCTCTAATCCATTTATGTAAGCTTTAGCTTTTCTTCATTACTTACATTTCTAAGGAAAAACAAAACAGAACAAGATGATCCCTTGGCTTTTGATTAAAAACTGGTGGATTGAAGGTTCACAGTAGCTTTTACTTCCTCCTACTAGCCACAAAATTATTGAAAATTTATTTTTAAAAGAAATCATAAACTCACAAATTCACAAATTGAATAGAAAAGGAGACAGCAACAATAACATATTGGCGGCAAGAAAACAAAATACAATTTTGATGCATGGGTGGTAACTATCTTGTAAACCAGCAGGGTGGAAGAGCTAAATTAACCTGTTGGTACCACGGACCTCTCAAGGGATTTAGTACCAGCTACCAGGTACTCAGAAATGAGACAACTGAAAACAGGAGAACTGGTTAGAGACTTTAGGGACATTTCAATTCTTAAATATTTTTCCTACTCTGTGTGTCTGAATAAATTCTTCCACCCCATACTGAGGAAGAAGGCTGAGCAGTTATCTTATAGCAAGATTAAAATAGAGTATCCCAGCACCACAAGCTATCAGCCATTGTTGAGCACAAAAATACAGAAAGGTTACCAAGGGAACATAGGGCGCTTCCAGGCTTATTATCACACTAGATACCCAGAACTCTGACAACCAGACTTGTTCCAGCTCTCATAGCAAATCAGAGATAAGAATCTGACCAGACCAGGATAGCAGCATTTAAATATAATGACATTGGAGGATAGTCAATGAATTATCCAGCCTAATTACCTTTTGACAAAAACACATTATACACACAGTGCTTCCAATCAGCTTTTAATTTTCCCACTCTTAAATATAAACAAAAAATTAAATATTGCCAGATACTTGAAGAAAACCTATCACATGAAATATAGGGAACAAGATGAAAATAAGCAATTGGAAAAAACAGGAATTAGAGAGGAAGAGAAAAATTTCAAATGTGTATTATATGAATATGAATTATCTTCAAGGAGATAAGAAAAGTTATTTTAACCACTAAAGAAGAAAGAGATGTGATTTTAACCCCCAAAAATAAATAAAATAAGCACTCAGAGAATAAGAAAATAGTGCTAGATATTAAAAATTTGGTAGCCAAGGGGCGCCTGGGTGGCTCAGTGGGTTAAAGCCTCTGCCTTTGGCTCAGGTCATGATCCCAGAGTCCTGGGATCGAGCCCCGCATCAGGCTCTCTGCTCCGCAGGGAGCATGCTTCCTGCTCTCTCTCTCTGTTTGCCTCTCTGCCTAGTTGTGATTTCTCTCTGTCAAATAAATAAAATATTTTTTAAAAATTTGGTAGCCAAAAAGAAAATATTAAAAATTCAACAAAAACCTTGGAAAAGAAAATTGAGGAAGTCACTCAGAAATGTATTTTAAAAAGACAAGAAAGTAATGAGAGTGCTTTTACAAAATAGAAGGTGGTACCAAAAATATATCACAACAGGTTCAAAATAAGGTAACAGCAAAAATAGAGAAGAAATCAATAATGAAATAATGCGAGAAACAATTTCAGAATTACTTCAATTTGATCCATTAATGGTCCAGCAAATGGATGAAATGAGAACCAAACCAATAGGCATCATAGTGAATATCTTCGAAAAGGAAAATTTAGGTTTTAGAATAAAATTAAAACTAATAGTAGCATTAGACTTGTTAAGAACAGAAACAAAAGCTAGGAGACAATTGAAAGATATCTTCAAAATTTAAGGAAAAATTATTTCCAAATTAGAACTCTGTACTATATAGAACTAAAATTATTTCCTAATTAGAATTCTATACTACAGAGTTATAATAATTTTACAATAAGCAATATTATTAATTTGTTTTTTGTATCAAATTATTAATTTGAAATAATAAAGAACAAAGACATTTTCAAACATGGAAAATCTCAGCAACAGCAAAAACAGTTATTCAGGCTTTCTCAGGAAGTTCAAGAGGAAATGTTCCATCAAAATAGGTAGTAAAATAAGAAAAAATGCCTAAAATCCAGAAAACAAAAGAACCAAAATAGGATAAAGCTATAGGGATTCCCTAACATTGCATTCAAGGAAGCCTAAAATGATACCTGAGTAGTTGTTTTATATCCGTTACTGCAGATTAACATGAACAGGGGGTGATAATGCAATTAAATTAAATTAAGTTAAATTTTGTGTAAAGGCTAAGGTGCCTAGAGCAAATTTATATTCCAAATGTTAAAGAAAGATAAGCGATACCTGCTCCCCAATGTTTATAGCAACAATGTCAACAACAGCCAAAATATGGAAATCACCCAGATGTCCATCGACAGATGAATGGATAAAGAATGGACTATTATTCAACCATCAAAAAAGAATAAAATCTTGGCCATTTGTAACACTGTGGATGGAACTAGAGGGTATTCTGCTGAGCAGAATAAGTCAGTCAGAGAACAAGAAATACCCATATGATTTCACCTGTATATGGAATTTAAGAAATGGATGAAATAGGGGAAGGGGAGGAAAAATAAAGTAAGATGAAAATGGAGAGGAAGACCAACCATAAGAGACTCTAAACTCTAGGAAACAAACTGAGGGTTGCTGGAGGGGAGGTGGATGGGGGATGGGGTAATTGGGTCTTGAGCATTAAGAAGGACACCTGAAGAAATGAGCACTGGGTGTTGTATGCAACTGATGAATCACTAAATTAGGCCTTTAAAACTACTAATACACTGTATGTTAATTTAATTTAATTTATTAATTTTTAAATTTAATTTAATTTAATTTAAAAATTTAAGAAGAAAGGTAAGTAAACATGGTTTTAATATTTGTGACTTTTTTTCTATTTTATTCCAAATGTCAAAACTGTCTGAATGAAGTTCTACTGAAAGGTATTCTCTTTAATTTTCATAAAACCTTGAGAATAAAAAAAACTGACAATAGAACTTTCATTTCCAAATCGAAATAATACTTAAGTAACAAAAATTCATCCAAGTGAATTTTAAAGGTCTAATTGGCTTTATTAATCAACTTATAAATTACAGTATTCCATGTGGGAAAGGAAGGGAAGCTCCAAAAGGCTACAGAAAAGGAAGTGTTTTTAAAGGCAGGGCTAGGAAGTCATAAACAGAGAATAAGGATTATTTTGGGTGAGGTCACCTTTCTTTGTGCATAAAAGAGTCTCATTAGGTGGTTTACTTCATCTTCCTTTAAAAGGTGGAGGGGGCTTTGTGATGAACTGCCTCATTGGTGCTGACCAGATAATGCTTGAGAGAGCAGTTAAGACTTCCTTTCTGGGGGAGGTTGAAAGTACAGTTAGGTTAGGCATTAAGCATGGGTTTGGTGGCATGGCCTGGCCTAAGTAACTCCCTTTTGGGCCTGTGGTTTTCTTTCTACCATACTAAATCATCCAGCCTTTCTCAAAACTAAATTTTTGCTGATGCCAAAATCTCTTTTTTTTTTTTTTCTTAGTCATCCCATTTCATTAACAAGCAATTCCAGTAATTAAGTTTTTTTTTTTAAATAATGCAGTTAAAACTGCTTTCCTGTAACTTCAAATATCCAGTCCTTTTTCTGTAATCTAGAATGTGTTCTGTCTTTTATATGACGGATGGCTTTTCAAAAATATGGCTGACATCAAATACATGACGGATCCCTATCTTATTTTCTTAGTGAATATATTACCATTAACATCTTATATAAAATCATCTATCTCAGGTTAATATTATTATATGAAAACTTTTCTCCAATATACCTCTGTCTGCACATTTAGACTTTGTACTATTATATTCTCATAGACTATAAGCCACTAACATAGTTTTATAATTATTACTTTATGAATTATCTTTTAAATAACAGAGAAGAATTACAAGCAAAAATACATTGATACTGTCTTTTGTATTTATCTGCGTAGTTATCTTTACCAGTGACTTTCATTTCTTCATGTGGATTCAAGTTATCATTTAATGTGCCTTTATTTCAGCCCAAAGGACTCCCTTTGGTATTTATTATAGGGTAGGTGTTCTAGCAATGAGTTTTCTCAGTTTTTATTTATCTTGGAATGTCTTAATTTTTCCTTTTTTTTGAAGGAGAGTTTTGTTTAATATAGAGTTCTTGGTTAGTATGTTTTTTCATTTTACTACTTTAAAGTTGTCATCCCTCTACCTTACAGCCTCCATGAGAAGTCACCTGTCGATCTCACTGAAGATTCTTCATATGTGATATATTACTTTTCCTTTGAAGTTTTCAAGATTTTCTTTTCCTTGACTTTTGCCACTTTGATAATGACATGGATAAGTGTGGATCTCTTTGAGTTTACTTGAAATTTGTTCAGTTTCTTGAATATCCTGGTTAATGTCTTTCATTCCATTTGGGAATTTTGGGGACCATTATTTCTTCAAATAATTTCCATGACTCTTTTACTCCTCTCTTTCTGGAACTCCCCATCATGTGTATGTTGGTATATTTGTTGGTATTTCATAATCTCTAACGTTCTCTTTATTTTTCCTCATTTTTTTTCTGTTCCTCAGACTGGAAAATCTCTATGGACATATTTTAAGTCTAATAATTATTTTCTGCCTGATCACATCTGCTGTTAATGTCCTCTAGTGAATTTTAAATTTTAATTATTGTACTCTCACCTCTAGAGTTTGTATTTTATTCCTTTTGTATTATTTCTATCTCTTTGTTAATATTGTCATTTGGTCAGACATAATTGTTATACTTTTCTTTAACTCTTTAGTCATGGTGTCCTTTAGTTCCTTGAACATATTTAAAACAGCTGCTTTTAAGTCCTTGTCTATTGAATACAACATCGGGGTCTCCTCAATAACATTTTCTGTAGGCTACCTTTTTTCCTATGTATGTAACTTGCTTTTTTATCTTATAATTTTTGGTTGAAAACTGGTCATTGTAGATATTACACTGTAACAACTGTGATAACAGATTTCCTTCCCCACCCCCAAGTTTTGTTTGTGTTGTGTTACTGCTGTTATTGTCTTTCTTGTTGTTTCTAATTTTTTCAAAGGACTTTTCCTGGCTAATTCTGTAGTTTCTCTTTTCCTTGCAGTGTGTAGCCACTGAGTTCCCAACTCTCATTTATTAAGTTCTTATTTTTATTTTTAAGCTTGCATCCTAGGGGTCAGCCCATGATCAGTATAATTTAGTAGTCAACCGATGATAAGCTAAAATTCCTTAAATGCTTGCCTAGATGTCTACTTCTCTTTGCCAAGGAAATTTGTGTGAAAAGGCATGCTTTCAAATTTTAAGCAGTTTATAATTTCACTTCCTACTTACACGGAACCTTGAGTATAGAGAGGTGAGTGACTGGGACACTTTCCTCTTCCAGGTCTTTTTTAGGCATACAGAAAGTCCTGTATGAGAGTAGCTTTCTTGATCCCAGGAATATGCTGAAGCTTTTCAAAGTTCCTAAGGGTCATTTAGTTCTCTAGGACTTGCCTTTAAAGTTGTAACCAAGTTCTTGTTTTCCCAACCAAAATAAAGCTGCCAGGCAGCTTTTATGTTGGCGATAGACTACTATTACTTTCAGACTGCTATGCTCTAGGGACAGAACTTTTTGCACTGTACTGAGCTGAGTCAAATCTAATAGCCACAACACCTCAGGAATGGATATTTTTCAAGAAGCTGCCTGTACAGACAAAATATTGACTGTGTCCTGGGGATGGGGTTTTTAACATAACTCTAAAAGAGATCATTCCTTATCTTTGGATGCAAGACTGCTGGCTTCTCATAAGATTCCACACCACTGAACTAGGGATGGGTGGGTGATGGGAATAACTAAATGTCAAAACACTGTAAGTCCTGCTGTCTTCCAAAAGTTCAGTAGTTTCTCATGGATAAATGATTTGGAGTTTGTTCTATAGCTTGGATAATTGTCAAACTTATGAAATGGTTGATTTTAGTTGTTTTGTCATTTTTCCATCTTTTTAATTGTTTCCATGAAAAGCAAGTTCACTAAGGCCCTCAGAGTACCAGTCTAGAAGTTTTCTCTTTCTTATGTACCCATCTCACCTCCAGTTGTCTGTGAAATTTAGTATTATAAGAATAAAAGTAAAATAATTCTTACTTATAATTGTATCATCAGCAACCAGAAATCTTTTCACATAGGAAGTACTCAAGGAAAGAGATTAAATTGGGAGAGTAGGTAAAAGTATAGATTAGTGGTGGCAGGGGGTGGGGGGGAAGATATGTGTTTATATGTATGAGCACTCCATTCATTAATAATTGCTCTAAGAACACACAGAAAATTAAGCACTGACTAGTTATGGAAAATGGAAAGTTAATGGAGAAAAATACATTTGCTTTTACTTTTTGTGTGTTTTTAATACTTGAAATTTTAGAGCAGAATGGATTAAACCTATATTTAATATAGATAGAGTGATAGATGGATAGAATTAAATTATCCTCAAAAAGATTATTCTCTGTACAGATTATTCTTTGTCAGTGGTTCTTCAAAAATATGGCTTTTACAATTCAGTAAAAAGCAAAGTATGAAAAATGAAATGAGACTACCATACCAAGTATAGTAAGAATAATTTAAATTACCTAAGATTAAATAGTTCTTTCAAATTTTTTTTTAAATATGGAATGCTTCATGAATTTGCATGTCATCCTCGTGCAGGGGCCATGCTAATCTTCTCTGTATCTTTCCAATTTTAGTATATGTGCTGCCGAAGTGAACACTCTGTCAATGCTTTTTACAGTAACATTTGCTTTTGTGGAAGTTATTTATCATGTAGAGACAAAATGATGGAATCAGAAAGTTAATCCTTTAAAGGAAAATCAAGAGTATTTAGTCCAAACACTTCATTTTACAATTTCACAACATGGAAGTCCCCACATTTAAAATATTTTCTTAATCACATATAGCAGAACAATTGCCCACTTCAGGTTGTCTTAATCATGAGATCCTTTGGGAATTTTATTAACTGAACATCTGTAAAGGGACCCAAGAGATCTGTTCTATAGAAAGAGTTACACATTATGGTGCCAGTGAAATGTATAGAGAGTACAGAAAAGATGGAGATAACTTTTACCTCAACCTTCTCATTGTAGATAGATAAAAGATGTTAAGACCCAATGTGTGCTTCTCCAGAACAGCAGTACTCAAAGTGCAGTCCCAGGAGTCCCTAAGACATTTTGGGGGATATTTAAAGTCAAAGCAGTTGTTTGTTTGGTTAGTTGGTTGGTTGGTTTTTTCTAAAGATTTTATTTATTTATTTGGCAGAGAGAGAGAAACCACAAGCAGGGGGGGCAGAGGGAGAGGGAGAATCAGGCTCCCCACTGAGGAGGGAGCCCAATGTGAGGCTCATCCCAGGACTCTGGGATCATAACCTGAGCTGAAGGCAGACGCTTCACTGACTGAGCCACCCAGGCACCCCAAAACAGTTTTTATAATAATGTTAATATGTTATTTGCCATTTTCACCTTCATACCTTTTCAAAATTTTTATTTATTTTTTAAATTTCTTTTCAGTGTTCTAGAATTCATTGTTTATGTACCACACCCAGTGCTCCATGCAATATGTGCCCTCCATAATACCCACCACCAGGCTCACCCAGCCTACCACCCCCAGTCTCTCCAAAACCTTAAGATTGTTTTTCAGAGTCCAGAGTCTCTCGTGGTTACTATTTCCCCAACTCCCTTCTCCTCACCATCTCCCCATGTCTTCCATGTTATTTCCTATGCTCCACAAATAAGTGAAACTATATAATTAACTCTATGCTTGACTTATTTCACTCAGTATAATCTCTTTCAGTCCCATCCATGTTGATAGAAAAGTTGGGTATTCATCCTTTCTGATGGAGGCATAATACTCCACAGTGTATATGGACCACATCTTCCTTATCCATTCATCCGTTGAAGGGCATCTTGGTTCTTTCCACAGTTTGGCGACTCACCTTCATATCTTTTATAAAAGTACAGTGAAGTTCTCCAGTGACTAGATGTCACAACAGTTTAAATACAGAAGCAGATCTGAAAATTCAGCTGTCTTCTTAAGCCAGGCATTAAAGAGATTTGCAAACCTGTGAAGTAATACCATTCCTCAATAAAATTTTGGTTTGGACATTATAATTATTTTTTATAAAAATTTTATCTGTTAACCTATAATGGGCTTATTGCTATTTTTAGGAGATAAATAATTTTTTTTCTGTTTTAATTTATATTATGGATAATATGGATAGACATATCCATCATAAAGAAAAGTTTGTGGAGGTCCTCAAAAATGTTTGAGTATAAAGTGGTCTTGAAGCCAAAAAATTTGAGACTTGCAGCATTGGATCAGCCAATCAAAAGACAATAGACATATATTACAATAAATATATTACAATTTACAGGTAGAATTTATTTACTGAAATTTTTTATCAAATACAAAATTTAAGAGAGAAAGAAATTACACTGATTGAAACACAATCTTAATATGGTGAAATAGTACAAACTCAGGTAATCAATGGAAAAAGAACTAATTTACCTTAGTAAACAAAGAAACTAAAAACCAAGAATACTCTGAAATAATTTACTTTTTAAACTTGTAATTCTTAAAGCATTACAATAAGTACTTTGGATGAAGAAGAATCAACAGTACTAAGAAGGAAAATTTCAAAATTAGTCTTGACAAAACTTGGGTATTTATTTCTTTTCTTTTGTTTTAATATTTTATTTATTTATTTGATAGAGAGAGAGAGAATAGGGAGAGGAGCAGAGGGATAGAATCTTCAAGCAGACTCCCCACTGAGCGTGGAGTCTAACATGGGGCTCGATCTCATGACCTCCTGAGATCATGACCTGAGCTGAAATCAAGAGACAGATGCTTTACCGACTGAGCCACCCAAGCACCTCTCAGATAAAGCTAAGAGCAAACCCTGTGAATAACCTGAGGAAGCCAATCCACAGAAGCAAAAGAAGAAGCAGATGACCAAGGGAACTGGAACAGCCTTGAAAGAGAATGGCAATGTGAATGGCTATATGGAGGAGAATAAGAGCATTCACCAGGACTGACATCTTTCCAACTCTAGCTTTTAGAAGTACATATTTTAGAGATATTGTGGAGTTCAGTTACAGATCACCACAATAAAGCAAATATCACCATAAAACAAGTCAGAATGAATTTCTGGGTTTCCCAATACATGCAAAATTGATGTTTACACTATCTTATAGTCTGTTAAGTGTGCAATGGCATTATGTATGTCTAAAAATTGTATACACTTTAATTTTAAAATATTTTATTGCTAAAAATGTTAATAGCCATCTGAATTTCAACAAGTTGTAATCTTTTTGTTGGTGGAAGCTCCTGTCTCCATGTTGATGGTGGCTGATTGATCAGGGTGATGGTTGCTGAAGGCCAGAGTGACTGTGGCAATTTCTTAAATAAGACAATGCAGGAATCTGCATCAATTGACTCTTCCTTTCATGAACAATTTCTCTGTAGTGTGTGATGCTGTTTGAGCATTTTACTCACATAGAACTTCTTTCAAAATTGGAGTTGATCCTCCAAACCCCGCTGTTGACTTATCAGCTAAGTTTATGTAATATTTTAAATCTTTTGTTGTCATTTTAACAACTTTCACAGCATCTTCACCAGCGGTAGACTCCATCTCAAGACACCACTTTCCTTGCTCAACCATAGGAAGCAACTCCTCAACCACTCAAATATGATCATGAGATTGTAGAAATTCAGTCCCATTTTCAGGCTCCACTTCTAACTCTAGTTCTCTTCTTATTTTCCCCACAGCTGCAGTTACTTCCTCCACTCAAATCTTGAACTTTCTATTTGTAAAAAACACACTATAAATCCAATAAAGTGAAACAATAAAATGAGGTATGCCTGTAAACTGCACGTATATTCTGTTTCTATTTTTTTTAAGATTTTATTTATTTATTTAAAAGATCGAGCACAATCTGGGCGCAGGCAGGGAGGAAGCAGAGAGAGGCATTCAGTAGGGAGGCTGATGTAGGGTTTGACCCCAGGACCCTGGGATCATGACCTAAACTGAAGGCAGGCGCTTAACTGAGAGTGAACCACACAGACTATGAACCACATAGTCTACCTAAAGCTTTCTGCAAATCTCATCCAATTATCCATTTCTAGAAACTGAAATATGACAAACCCCTATTTTCACAGGCATGAGGATGAGGATGAGGAGACACAATACTATTTCTGGTCACAACTGACAGAAGGATACAAGATGTTAACTAACCCTATGTGTTTAAGTGTACTTAAATAAATAGATAAATGTTATCTATAACCTTTTATTTACAACATAGAATTAGTTCAGAATTTCTATGTGGTTTTCTGGAAGAAATGTAAAGTTCTATGTTGTGCAGGTACTACTCTATACCTGCAAGGGGTTTAGCTCATTATTTGAGCCAAAAACCAAAGAAGTAATTAAAAAAAAAAAGTTATTTTCCAGACAGAGCAGCAGTATTTTTGGCTTTTAGAATAAAGTCAGGAAATACCATTAATCCTATCATCCTGAGAAAACAAGCAACCTCTCCTCAATGTGGAGAGCCTGCTGCTTTCAAGTCCCTTTACATCGTAAAGTGCCCTAGGAAATTGTGGTCTCCTTCAGGGAGTTCTGAAAACATCTCTGAGAGGGCACTCGCATGATATTAAAAATCAAAACAATTTTGACTTGACTAAATCAGCAATCTGGGACTATCTCAAGGAAGGAAAAAGCTATTATCAGAGGAGAGATTTTAGGAGACTAATTCTAAGTCTACTAATTGTAGAATATATTTTCATGACAGGAAATCTTTCGGTGAGAACATAGGAGAATTTTCATTAAAGTAAAATGTCAACAGAGCATAAATATTTTTGCTCTGATGGGTTTAAATATTAAAAACAAGTATATAAAATCAGTGTTTAAATCCTACTCGAAAGTAAGTGAGGTACATAGCTAAATAAATAAATCATAATGTAAGTATCCAATAAATATCCAAAATATACAAATTGTAAGCACATTTTCCAGTGACTGCCCTTAGTCACAACACATTTGAAACCTAATTTTATTTCCTTTGAGCAGTTTTCAAGCCATCTAAAGAAATCTATCTTGTGTTTAGCCATATATTATTTTTTTTTTACCCCAAATGGTATTACCTAAGCTTGACAATTTTATCAGCCTTTGGCAAATATCAATTTTTTGGGAAAACATAAAATAATACTGACTTTTTACCTTTTCTCCCCAAATCGGTTCTAGTCTAAAAAAGAAAAATGATGATTAAGGCTTTTAAAAAATGGATACAAATTAAAAATATATTAATTCCAAAAACAGTTCCAAAATATTTTGTGTATTAATACAGTTAATTTTGTGTATTTTGCATATTAATTGTTAATTTTCTGTTAATTTCTTCTTAATTTTGTCTGTTAATTTTGTGTATTAATATAGACTGTTAATGCAGTCTCCCTAGATGATTACTCTAGAATGGAGAACTCACAGAGAAACATTAATCCCATTGTACTTAATTACTAAGCCACACTAAAGAGAGAACTAAAAAAAAATAGAAAAATGTTCATTTATTGCATTGTTATCATTATTTTTGTTTCTGCTACTCTTCTGTGTTGACATAGTCCAATATCTGTTCACACACTCACACACACACACACACACTCACACACACACACACACACACACACACTCTTACTCTGTGGTAAGCAGAATTCTAAGTTGGTCTTATTTCCCATCTGAACCCTCTAATTAAATCTGAATATGCTTTACTTGATAAATTTATTGTGTAAGTATAATAAGATTTCTTAATTTGCTGAACATCTATTACACATCAGAAGTTATTTCCTAACATGTAGGAATCTTAATGTGGATTCTGTCCTAAAGAGTCTATGGGCAAGTAAGAAAAAGTGAAATATGTCCAAAAATGTCTATGATAGAAAGTACAAAAATATAGCTGCTACAGGAGAGGTACCAAAAAAGAGCAGGGGATTAAAATTACTTTATTATTTCAAATGGGATTATCACCCTATAGTGAGAAGTAATTAAAATATCCTTTCAGATGAGTTCATTAACATTTACTGCAGTAGTTAATTTTATGCATCACCTTGGCTGGTGATATCATGGAATACATAGATACCTAGTTAAACATTTTGGCTGCATTTGTGTAGGTGTTTTGAAAAGAGGTTAGCATTTGAATTGGTAGACTGAACAAAGCAGGTTATCCACCCCAATGTGGATGGCTATCATCCAATCTGTTCAGAGTCTGAATAGAATGCAAAAGAGGAGAAAAGGAAAATTATTTTCCCACTGGACAGCATGAGATTAAACATTAGTATTCTGCTCTGGACTGGGACTTATACCATCAGCATTCCTAGCCTTTGGACTTGGACTGGATCTTATACCATCAGTTTTAGTCCCAGCTTACTGAACCTAGATTAGAATTCTAGGACTGGTTTTCTTGGGTCTCCAGTTTGTAGACAGCAGACTAAAGACCTCTCAATCTCCATATCACATGCCCACATTATATATATATATATAGTTTTGTTCTCTCTGTAAAGAATCCTGACATTGACTTTGGTACTGAAAGTGGTTTAGAGGAACAAAATTTTAAGGATGAGTTTTCTTGATCAGTTTTATGGTTTCAAGAATTGGCCTTCCAATCTGATTATATTTGAAGATGACATTGCCTATATTCCTAACTATAAAGAGAGCACGGGTATCTGGCATGATCTGGTAATGGAAATATACAAAATATCTCTGTTGGATATTCTTAATGAACCACTTATAAGAGGCAAGAAGCTGGGGGTATATACATATGACACTTTCAAACAAACTTTGGAAAAGTAATAAATAAATTAAGATTGATAGCACTGGATGAAGTGATGAAAGAAAAGGATAAGCTCAGGAATTTGCATTATCAGCCCAAGTGCTGCATAAATGACATAAAAGCTTCTCTGTGTACCCTGAAGAAGACACAGTAGCTGCAGGGCTGACATTGCTGAAAAAGCAAACACTGAATCTGATCTTGCAACTGGCTGAGTTATAAAACAGGATAAACCCTTAGGCTCACAGGGTGTCCACTGTTAAAGTGAGGGTATTGACTGGGAAAAAATGGAATCTTGTAAATTGGGTTGGGAATTGTGGAAGATCCTAATGAAGTGGAGTCTTTGAGCACCTAAATACTGATGAGTCTTCTTGGTCAGTGGAGGACGCCTTTCTATACCCAGTGATCACCTGTCCACCCCCATTTGAGGAAATTAACCCTGAACTGCCCAAAGAAATGCAAATGGCCTGCCCTGAGCCATTTGCCAGGGAGAAGACAATGCTGATTCTTTTCAGAACTCACCATCACCTCCTCTTTTTGCTTCTGCACATGTGATTAGACTCAAGTCCCCTTGGGCCCCTAAAAGTAGGGACAAAGTGTGACCCATAAGTTGGTATGCTATACTCCAAAGAAAGTACTTGAATTTTTTAATTTATAGAGACAGAAATCTAGGAAATATGTGTGGGAATGGATACTAAGAGTGTAGGATAATGGTGAAAATAACATACGGTTGGATCAGGCCAAATTTATTGATAATAAGCTCACAAAACAGAGATTCTGCATTTAATGCTACAATCTGAGGAGTAAAAAAAAAAGAGAAGGTGTGTCTAACAGTTTGCTTGGTTAGTTGGCTAAACCATGAAGCAAAAGGTGTTCCACAGTAAGTGAATTAGAAATGGTGGACTTGCCTTTGTTTAATATAGAGGAAGGTATTCAAAGGTAGGTAGGCAATGTTACTCAACTGAACAGGAGAGTCAAAGCAGCAATTAGAATAGTCTGACTTTGAACTGACTTATGGCACTGGCTAATTGATAATTGTGATTCTGGAAATGAAATAGAAAGTATACAAAAGTCTTACTTGATTTTATTTCACAGGTCAAGTGAATAGTCTAACTTGAATCATAAATACAGTTAGTCATGGTCCCTAAATCAATTCCCAGATGTTAGCTAGTTTACAGACCAATATCGCTTGAGTGAAGGGAGGGCAGTTCTCCTTGAAGAAGGACCCCAGTACACTACTAAATTTATCCTGTTAATCTTTATCCCAGCCTTCTCCAAAGGGACCTACAGTCTTTTACAAGGGTAATTGTGCATTGGGGAAAAGGAAATAGACACTTTGAGAAATACTGAGCACTGGTTCTGAATGATACTAACTACAAGATACCCCAAATGTCACTGAGGCTCAATAGTTATAATAGGGGCTTATGGAGGTCAGCTGATCAATGGAATTTTTAGTCAGGTCCATCATACAGTGGGTGGATTAACTACTACACAGAAGACCAAGTGGGAGTCATTGGTTCAGTCACTACCTAAGAAAATGGTAGACTAAATGAAATACCACATCTTTGGAGGGATTGTGAAAATGAATGATTACCATCATGAACTTGAAGGATGCAGAGATGGTGAATCCCACCGTATCCCCATCCAGCTCACCTGTCTGCCTCTGCAGAAGTCAGATGGATCTTGGAGAATGATAATAGATTGCCACAAGCTTAACCAGGTATTGATTTCATTGCAGCTGCTGTAGCAGATGTGATTTCATTTCTTGAGCAAATTAGCACATCTCCTCATACCTGGTACATAGTTATTGATCTGGCAAATGTATTCTCCTCCATATAAGTCAATAAAGACCATGAGAAGCAGTTTTCTTTCAGCTAGCAAGGCCAGCAATATACCTTCACTGTCCTGTCTTAGTCAACTCTCCAGCTTTATATCATAATTTACTCTGTAGGGATCTTGATGGTTTTCCCCTCCCACAAGTTTTCACACTTGTCCATTACATTGATAACATTAGGTTGACTGCTAAAATGATTATTATAAAAAAAAATACAAGATATGGACACCTGGGTGGTTCAGTGGGTTAAGCCTCTGCCTTCAGCTTCATGATCTCAGGGTTCTGCGATAAAGACCCACATCAGGCTCTCTGCTCAGCTCTCTGCTTCCTGCCCCCCCCCCCCCCGCCCGTCTGCTGCTCTGCCTACTTGTCATCTCTGTTAAATAAATAAATAAATAAATAAATAAGATCTTAAAAAAAAATACAAGATATGACAAATGCTGGTGAGGAGGTAGAGAAGAGGGAACCCTTATGATCTATTGGTGGGAATGTAAGTTGGTGTAGCCACCATGATAGAAAAATTTAAAATTAAAAATAGAACCATAGAAAAATGATCTCAGCAATTGCACTTTTGGTTATATGTCTGAAGGAAATGAAACCACTATCTTAAATAGGCATCTATACCCTTAGCATTATTTATAATAGCCAGACATGGAAACAACCTAAATGTCCATTTATGGATGAATAGATAAAGAAGATGTGGTATATGTATACAATGGGATATTATTCAATCATAAAAGAATATTCTGCCATTAGTGACAATAGGGGTAGATGCTGAAAACATTATGTTAAGTGAAATAAGACAGACAGAGATGAATATTGTATCATCTCATTCATATGTAGAATCTTAAAAAAAAAGAATTCACCTTACACCAGTTAGAATGGCCAAAATTAACAAAACAGGAAACAGCATGTGTTGGAGAGGATGTGGAGAAAGGGGAACCCTCTTACACTGTTGGTGGGAATGCAAGTTGGTGCAGCCACTTTGGAGAACTGTGTGGAGATTCCTCAAGAAATTAAAAATAGAGCTTCCCTATGACCCTGCAATTGCACTCCTGGGTATTTACCCCAAAGACACAGATGTCGTGAAAAGAAGGGCCATCTGTACCCCAATGTTTATAGCAGCAATGGCCACAGTCGCCAAACTATGGAAAGAACCAAGATGCCCTTCAACGGACGAATGGATAAGGAAGATGTGGTTCATATACACTATGGAGCATTATGCCTCCATCAGAAAGGATGAATACCCAACTTTTGTAGCAACATGGACGGGACTGGAAGAGATTATGCTGAGTGAAATAAGTCAAGCAGAGAGAGTCAATTATCATATGGTTTCACTTATTTGTGGAGCATAACAAATAGTATGGAGGAAAAGGGGTGTTAGAGAGGAGAAGGGAGTCGGGGTAAATTGGATGGGGAGGTGAACCACGAGACACTATGGACTCTGAAAAACAATCTGAGGGATTTGAAGGGGCGGGGGGGGGGTGGGAGGTTGGGGTACCAGGTGGTGGGTATTATAGAGGGCACAGCTTGCATGGAGCACTGGGTGTGGTGAAAAAATAATGAATACTGTTTTTCTGAAAATAAATAAATTGGAAAAAAACAAAACAAACAAATAAACAAAAAAGAATAAATCTTAAAAGTAGTCATCACAAAAATATGTGTATACATACATAGACACATAGAAGTAATTATGTGAGGTGATGGGTGTGTTAACTAACCTTGTTGTAGTCATCATTTGGCAATAATACATGTATCAAGTCATCAATGTACAGCTTAAACTTAAACCATGTTTTATGTCAGTTATATCTCAATAAAGCTGGGGAAAAACTGCCACCCATGGACTTATAGAATACCTTTTTTATTGTCATGGTATTCCACACTGTATTGCTTCACAACAAAAAAATTGCAGCAATATGTGCCCATACTCATGGAATTCATTTGTCTTACTATGTTCCCCACCATTCTGAAGCAGCTAACTTCATAAAATGGTAGAAGGGCCCTTTGAAGGCTCAGTTACAGTGCCAGGTAGGTGGTAATACCTTATAGAGCTGGGCATAGGTTCCCCTCATGCCTCTGAATTACCTGACGAAGAAGTGATATGTTCTACTGGCTGGGGCAACTGAGGCTGACTGACTTTGAATACATGTCTACAATGGATGTAAGGAAGACTATGCCTGGAATACAGATGATCCTTCAGGATATCTCCTGGTATTGTCAAGCCCTGTGAATAAGGTCAGTGGAAAACTATGACTCAATCCAGGCAGGACTATTAGTAGTCCAGATCCTTCAGGAATGAACGCTTGGGTAGCCCCACCAGGTAAAGAATCACAACCATTGATAAGATTGCTGAATGTAAAGGGAAAATGGAATGGGTAGGAGAAGAAGGTAGTTATAAACACCATCTATGACTACATGACCATTTATAGAAATGAGGACTGTGATTTTTTATGAGCCTTTCCTCTTTATTTTGTTATCAAGGTATTTCTGTATGTGTGCATAAATTATGTGTTTTATTTCTTTTCTTAGTCATTATCATGTAACATCAGATGTACTGACTTTATATTATAGTATGTAAGTTTTATCAGTTTACATCATAGCATTTAATTTTCAGGCTATCAAGAAGAGTAAACATGACTCAAGGGCTGTACTTCCTCTTCTGGGGAAGATTAGTGTATTTTCAGTTGTAGGCATGATAACAGTACTGTGTTAGGTGAAATTATGACTTTGCTATAATCTTTATTGGAAATTAAGTATTGTTTAAGAAGATGCATATGAGTGACAGTTGACAAGGGCTCCCTCTATACATATAGGTTCTGTTCCTCTGAGGAAACCTGAATACATTTATCTTTGATGTAGATTAATATTTAATCAGTATTTAAACAAAGTTCGGTTTTAGAAAATCCCCTCTCCTTAGTCCTATGTGCATATTAGAAAAACAAATGATATCAGGTATCTAGTACTAATGATAGCATGGCACAAATGTACCACATAAAACAATGTCCTTTTATGGTAGCCGCCTTCTTCTTCTTCTTTTTTTTTTGGTTAACTGATACTTCATTTATAAATGTTTTCAGTCTAATTAAGAAGTTCTCTAGAACGCTGAGTGTTTAGATAGATCATGTTTCCACATCTATTTAAAATAATTTTCCTAAACGCACCAATGACAATAAGTAATCTTCACGCCTGACATCTAAACTGTTTGACTTTATTTACAACATGTTATTAGTTTGCTTAACTGGCACATTCCAACCTAGATGAAGAGGTTATTATTTGGTCTATTAAAACCAGAAAAGCATGTGACAAGTTTAAAAAAAAAAGTATACAGGATATTTCGGGAAATCATTAAAGAGCACGGGATTATGTCTTGTTGTAGAGAAAGAATGCAAATATAAGAAAAAAATCATTCTTGCCATATTTATCAGACATCTTAATTACAAACTAACCTAATTTCATATAAAGGATTTACTGGCATACGTAACCAACTTTTGTCAAGGGCAGGGTTATATGTGGGATATGTGGTGACTAGATCAAAGGACTTGAAAACTGCCAGGATCCACTCCCTCTGCTTCTTGCCTTTGCTTCTCTGCATGCCTTCACTTTATTCAATCCATCTTGTTTCTTCCACTGCCTTAGAAGCAAGGATACCAAAGACCTTCTTAGTATTTCTTTTCTTTTTTTAATTTAATTTAATTTTTTTTCAGTGTTCCAAGATTCATTGTTTATGCAGCACACCCAGTGCTTCAAGCAATACATGCCCTCCTTCACTTCTAAAAAAGAACCTATAATGCTTGTTGGCTAATGTTAATTCTAAAGATCCATAGGAATTGTTGTTATTGGCACAAATAGGATGCAATATCAATCTTGAGCAAATAATAGTAGTCAGGGAGTGGAATATCATAACAGACTCAACCTGTGTCAGGTACTGCATTCTTGACCAATCACTATAGCCACAGTATCCTCTGCCAGAATCATATGATTGAAACAACAAGAGTAACAGATTTAAGAACTAAGGGGATGCAAAGTAGACAGAAAATCATTAGATGTCCTCTACACTGCCCTCAGAAGTTAAAATAATTGAGTTGACACAGGACAGAACATACTATTGATGTTAAGATTGAAGATCTTGAGCTGTCAATTGGTTTTCCAATACAAAAATTGGTTTTGAGCACGTATAACAGCATAAAATGTAGGAATAGGAATAAAGTGAGTCATGTCCGGGTACAGGGACCAATTGCTTGTGTTCAGTGAAATAATTGTCATTTTCTTAAGACACCCAATACGACAGTTCACAAAGCTCTACTGCCCCTGCTGTTTATGATCCTAATTATGAGTGTACAGCAGAAACCATCACCACCAAACACCACCTCAGAAGACCTCGAAGAACAGACTAACGAAATGAAAAGTTTTCATATAATAAAAAAAAAAATGAAGTGCTTATAAAAAAAACAAAGTTGTGACATCTAAAATGGCACAAGAATTTCCTCTGAATTACATTCCCAAAAATAAGTAACAGTTAAAAAGAAACATGGCATTGCCTGCAGAGCCTGAAATTGCTGCCTCCAAAAGTATTACTTCCTATTGCTATCAATTTGCCTCAGGGGCAAGATGTTTAACTGGCAGCCTGTCCCTGACTGAGTGCCAACATCGTCTGCTGATGATCAGCATTCTCTGCAAATGATCTGATTTGGGATCAAGGCTTTGTTCCATAGCCTAGGGACTGTGTCCTGCTTGCAGGAAATGACCCAGTCACTAAAAGAACAAACATACCACATTATGTCCTTGTAGCTAAGTTCACAATGTTTGTGCTGCTTCCAAATGTTTCAGAATTCTTCACAGGTTGTTAAATATTTAAAGTAGAATCACCAATGTCTAGAAGTTACAATCTGTGATCACAGGTGCAGTGTTCCTTATACAGCAGCTTTTGGTCTTAGCTGCATTCACTGACACTCAGAAAAGAAAAAAAAAAAAAAAATCAGATGTATCCTTGCCTCCTGTCTTGTGGATGCTCTAACCATCCCCATACCATCTATTAGATGCCAATCTCCCAGAGGATACTGAATGTGAATTATTCATCTTTTCATTCCCTAGTATAGATCCTACTGAATTGTAAGCACTTGATAAAGTTTGTTGGTTCAATGAATAAATCAATGTCACTTCTAACTAGGAAGAAATAACTCCACAGAAGGTGCAGAGGACAGGCTTTCACAATATCATAGCAACTGTATCCACCTTTAGGCTTAGATGTTATATATAAAAACATAGTAGGGGCACCTGGGAGGCTCAGTCATTAAGCGTCTGCCTTCAGCTGCTGTAGTGATCTTGGGGTCCTGGGATCAAGCCCGACATTGGGCTCCCTCCTCTGCGGGGAGCCTGCTTCTCCCCTCCCACTCCCTCTGCTGTGTTCCCTCTCTCACTGTGTCTCTCTCTGTCAAATAAATAAATAAAATATTTTTTAAAAAACATAGAAATGATAGATGCAACTTGTTATTCGTTTTTTTTTTTTTTTTTTTATTGCCTTGACCGTTAAACAGAGAAAATAAGCAGCGAGCTATTTCAGGAGTCCTGTAAGAGACAACGGTCTTGATAGCATCTGAAGTGGTGAGAAGTGGGTGAATTCTGAATATACACTGAAAGTACAAACAACAAGATGTAATGAAAGGCTAGACATGTGATGTGAGAGAAAGCAGAGGAACACACACACGCACACACACACACACACACAGAGGAATAGACAGAGAGAAGACAGATAAATAGAAACAGAGAGAAAGGTCAGGAGATGAGACAGCTCTATGGAAGCAGTCAGCACATTAATTCTCCTAACGTCACAGGACCACAAGGGTAGATAGAGAAAAAAAAAAAAAAATCTGAGGACCAGATACAGCATTCAGAAAGGTGACTGAAAGGAGCTGCCAGTGATGTAGGAGAAAAACCAAGTAAACAAGTATTTTCATAGAAGAAAAGAATATATTTCATTAATTATGACTTGTTAGTTCAGTAAAATGAGGGCTATAAATTGGTCATTGTTTTTGTTAAATAAAAGTCATTGGTAACCTCAGCATGACCTCAGAAGAGAAATGGAGGTGAAATCTTCATTCAAATGTCTGTTAAAGAGATTGGGAGGAAAAAAGAGGAAACAGTATTTTAAGCAATACTTCTGATGAGTTTCACTGTAAGAGATTGTAGAACAAAGACTAGAAAAGGATGTGGATATAAGAGGAAAGATGAAGTCCCCATGAAAACCCATTTTTTTGCTCCTTTTCCTGCTTCTATGCTTGCTAGGACCTGCACCCCTACTTACCACATGCCTCAGAATGCAAATAGTGTTTGTGCTACTTGTAAGGGACAGGGAGTTCATGATTTCTTTAGAATAGACAACAGATAGGGAAGGACCAGGCGATACATGTATTCCAGACCACCAGCGTAAGACATGCCAACACTAAGACTCCTTGGATCAAAGGAATAACACCTGGGCCCTCGTCTCTCTTCTAACAGGTTCCTGGATGCCTGAAAGAACCACAATCCTCAAGAAAAACCCCAGACCCCAAAAAAAGATGAGACTTCCTTCTTTTCTTTCTGAGTCTCCCAGACACTCTGCACCTGTACTCTTTCTATGCCTTCAATAAACTCTGTTTTCACCTCCCGATGGCTGACATTTGTTTTCCAGTCTGCATGTGGTTAGGGACCTCTTGGATGGTCCTGCGGAGCCCCTCTGGGTCCTGGGAGCCAGCCTGCCAATGTCTGATATAAATGTAGGGGCTAAAGGTGGGAAGATTTATTGGGTGTTTAAATAATAATAATAGTGAGGAGAAATGGACAAAAGATAAAGGAGTTAATGGTTGTAATTACAGGAGCAAGTTTGCAGTGAACATTCACATTTTAGGGACAGTGTAAGTGATTTTTCTTGTGTTATCTCGTTTTTATTTATTTTTTTTAATATTTTTATTTATTTATTTGATAGAGAGAGATCACAAGTAGGCAGAGAGAGACGGGGAAGCAGGCTCCCTGCCGAGCAGAGAGTCCGATGTGGGGCTTGATCCCAGGACCCTGAGATCATGACCTGAGCTAAAGGCAGAGGCTTAAACCACTGAGCCACCCAGGCGCCCCTGTTATCTCGTTTTTTAAAACACCCTGCAGCAAATATCATTATACAGTTTTACAGGTGAGTAATGGATTAGGAGGTTTAATAACTTGAAAGTCACACAGCTGAGAGCTAAAGAGCCAAGAATTAAACCTAAGAGTTTCAAATTCCACAATTTTGACCTAATCATTAGCTTTAGGTAATGAACTTTGTCAGGCTACTAAAGTGCAGCCATTAATTTTATCTATACTCAAGGCCTTGAAATTCTTTATACAGCCTTCAGTGTACCCAAGAATTACCTTTGACGCTAAGAGAAGGACTGCAAATAACATTTTTACAAATCTTAGCTAGGTAATTCTCCACAGTCAAGCAACAGAAAATATGTATAGATGCAAATATAGTTATATCAACCTAGATATGCTCTTCACATATTAATTTCCTATTGAATTTTTCAACAATAATGCCTTGCTACAAAAAGGATATTGTAGAGTACTAGAGAAATGTAGATATTTATTTCCCAGGATTCTACATTATGACAGTCACCTCCAAGACCAAGAGCAGCTGAATCATTTTCTCATGATTGAGATGGAATTAGAACAAGATAAAAGAGGGACAATTCATGGAGAAATTTTTTAAAATACATTTTTCTTTTCTCTCTTTTCTTTTTTCTCTTAAAATATACAACAAATATGTTTGAAATCACATCCTACACCAAATAAGGAAGATAAAAAGTTAAAGAATTAAAACTTTGAAAGCTGTGAATTAGAAAAATTAGTTTTGGGTGTTGTAGATGAAAAATCTTATGGATTTTTCTTAAAGGATTTTCATTAAAGGATTCATCTTTCACTTTTGAGGTAGTATATGAATGATCAAGTGCAATCTCTTGCGCTGAACAAACCTAAGTTTAAATCCTCAGGGAATGACTTTGGAGATTTTTCCCTCCCTAAGATTCAATTTCCTCATTTAGAGTAAGAAGAGCACCTATTTCAAAGACCTGTGAAGAGTACATGAGATCATTTTGGTGGAGCGTACTACCTCGCCCACACTAAACTACACTACTGCCTTTTATGCTTGAGTATAGGGGTTTCCCTGAAAGTTTTTCTTGAAAACTGTTGCAATTTAGAAAACTGCTGCAATTTAATATGGATTTTTGTCTTAATTTGCTTTTAAATTAAAGGGTTATAAATTAATATCTGAATAACGATTCAGAAAGATCGGAAGACTGAAAGAATTGGAGAAAAAAAACCCTAAATCCACATGTTCTTAGAAATATGCTTAACAAAGTGATGCAACTTATCTTTATGAGATTCACAGTTATTTCGACAACTCTACAGTGGTTTAAAAAAAATGCACTTTGAAATAACTGCCCAATCTCAATGTACTATCACCAGAAAGCTGCTTTCTCTATTTATATATATATATTTAAAGATATATTTGAAAAAAATATATATTAAAAGTATCTTCTTTATATATCATTGTGTACATATGGTACATATGGTATAATATATAAAGTAGATAAATATACAAAGAACCTCCTTTATGCCAGGTACTGTGCTTTAATAATTAAACTGCAGTCACATATTAAATTTTAAAAACCTGTCTAGTCAAAAAATGTTCATATGAGGAGTATTCTCTTTTATATTTAAAAATTTTAAAGTTTATTTACTTATTTAAGTAGTCTCTACACCCAGTGGGTGTATGAAACTCATGACCTGGAGATCAAGAGTCACAAGTTCTTCTGACTGACCCAGTCAGGTGCCTCAGGACCATTTTTTTTTTTTTTTTAATTTTTGTAAGGTTTTTTATTTATTTGTTTGACAGACAGGGATCACAAGTAGGCAGAGAAACAGGCAGAGAGGGAAGTGGAAGCAGGCTCCCTGCTGAACAGAAAGCCCAATGCGGGGTGATCCCAGCACGCTGGGATCATGACCTGAGCTGAAGACAGAGGTTTTAACCCACTGAGCCACCAAGGCACCCTGCCTCAAAACAATTTTTAATACTACTTTTCCCATATTTTGAGGCCAGAAAGAACACCTTCCATGGCCAAACACAGAAATGAGAGTTTTAAATTCCCAAGAAGAAAGTATTCTACAATGCCATCATTAGAAATAGTAGAGTGTGTTTACTTTTGTTTTTCATTTAAAGAGGAAATTAAAAATTTCCCTTTCATGTCCTACTAAAATTTCTCAGGATATGGTAGTTCATAGTGATATGTTATTGTCACATGGACTAAACTGTTAGCATTTCAAAAATTTTTCATCACTGTAATTGTAACTAAGTACATCTTATCTCCAAATCATTAACAATATTTAAAACTGTCAATAACTAAAACCTAGAAATAAAGCTAAACTGATGGATTATCGTAAAAAGAAGAAAAAACTAAGAAAATAAGAACTGAACGAAGTCAATTTTAATACAATTAAACTTTCTTGTTTTTTCCTGGTTTAAAAAGTTTTTCTGCTCTACCTCTATTACCTGGTTCTGTTGATCAAAAAATTGTTTGTCTTCTAAAGAATTTTGTTTGACATTAACTCACTGTATCTGTTGAAATTAATTTCTCACATATTTCCATGAAAACTGTGTGTTCCCAGTAGAGCTTGTCACACAATCCAAAGATCTCTAATCCAGCTCAAGGAACTCAATTTTCACACCACTTCTCATTCTACTAATATAACATTTGGCTCAAAAACATCTCATCACTCTAATAAGTCTCTGGTTAATGTGGTGAACAGCTGTGTTTGTTCATGTTTCTGGATCTGTATATGAACAAAAACTCAAGGATAAACAGGAAAAAAATACTTTCCACTCTACGTTAATAACCCCATAGCAGAAAATTCAATTTTAATTTCTTTCTGAAAATCTGTTCAGATAACCTCCTCTTCTGCCATCTGTTTTAACAAAATCAATATACTATCTGGCTTTATACAGTTATTTCATGACCTTAATATCAAGAAGAAAAATATCCCTTTGCTATGTCAAAATTTAGTTTAAGGTATTGGAAATAGCAATATAAATTTTTCAGCGCTTTTCATTTCAGTAGTCTTTGGAGACAAAACAAAACAAACTTCAATGTTATAGATTATTTAGGGAGGTTTATTACTAATAATACATTTTATTGATAGCCTCATCTCATCCTTACCATTTTATGTCTTGTTTTAAATCTCACCTTCTAACTCCTCTTCCAAAGGAATTTAGCCTTTGTTGTGTTACTGAGTAGCGCAGGGTTATGCTAGGAAGAGAAGGATTTAAGTAATCCCCTTGCCTTATGCCCGATTTATAGCTGTGTATGAAAAAGCAAACAAGCAAAACACATACTTCTCAGGTTTACTTTCCACAGATCTGTTTTGTAGTCAACCATTTATTTGTAGACCAGTGATTTGCTAATCACTATGCAAACAGAAGAATATTGAGCTACAGACACTAGATATCCTGATTTATCCAGCATTTTATTAATTGATTCCTACTCCTTTCAGCTTGTATTCATTGAAAGCCTATGAGATCTGGCTTTCCAGAGATAGTAAGAGGAATGGAAATGTCTGAAACATGACCAAAATTTTTGAAAATTGGGCCAAAGAAGAGCAGTATCACCATAAAGTGATGAAAGTAAAAGCTGTAGGTACAGATAGAGATAAAAAAATAAAACAGGAGACGAAGCCACTGTGGGAGATTAGTATAAGGTACAATGAAGGGACAGGGGATTGGAGGAAGGTGGTCAAAAGGTACTAACTTGCAGGTGTAAGAGAAATAAGTACTAGGGATGTCATGTCCAACATGATGACTAGAGCTAAGACTGCCGTGTGATATATGGGCAAGTTGTTAAAAGAGTAAATACTAAGAGTTCCTATCACAAGGAAAAAAAATCTCTCTTCCTTTTTTCTTTTCTTTTTTAAAAATTATATCTATATGAGAAGATGGATGTTAGTAGAATCTATTGTGGTAATCATGTTACAATACATATAAATCAAACCATCATGCTGCATGCTTTAAACATATTTGATGTATGTCAATTATTCCTCAGTAAAACTGGGAGGAAAAAGATAAATGTTAGCGAGGATATGGAGAAAAAGGAATCCTTATACACTCTCGGTGAGAATATAGAATTGTGTAGCTACTATGGAAAACAATAGGGAAGTTTTTCAAGAGATTAGAAGCAGGACTACCATAAAATCCAGTAATCCCATTTCTGGTTATTAATCCAAAAGAACTGAAATTAGAATATTGAAGAGATATTTGTACTTCCACACTGAAGTTCTTAATTTGTGTGGCAAAATTTCCCCCTATAAACTAGTAAATCATATTCACACATTTCTAAATGATAAACTAAACATAATTGGTATCCAATTAATATATTCTGTATTCTAGATTTTTTTCCACAGATAATAAAATACAAAGATTAAAGAGAAGTGCTTACTGAATTTAATTATTGAACTATTGTGGGAACATGTATTTGAAGTTTTTTTCCCCTTCTATACTCTATACTAAGGTATAAAAAATTTAGTAGTGTAATTACTATCATATGAATAAAAATTTAAATTGTACATCCCAACTTGTATCTTTGAAAATAGAAAATACCTAGGCAATCCTGTATAATCTAAACGAACCACTGACGACACTCTCTTGCTTATAGCTACAAAACCAAATAGGTATTCATAAAGTAGCCTTTGAGGTAGTGATAAAATATGTAGAGAATAATTTTAAGATCATCAAGCTTATGATCCTTATTTAATAGGTGCAGAAATAGACCTAGAGAGGTTAAATTATTTACTGAGATTACAAAGCTAGTTCTGGTACTAATCATATATTATATATATGTAATTGTTGAATGTTTCCATACCTTCTAAGTTATCCTCACAGGTGAGGTATAGGAGCCTGTAGAAATCAACTGACACACACACATGGCTTTGGGAAACCAGAAAGAGAATTCAAACTCAGACCCTTGGCTGCATACTTAGAACTTTTTCAAATCTATCCCCACTGCCTCAGGAGCAGATGTGAGGTTCTCAGCTGGGTTGCTGAAATGCCAAGAAGGTTCATTCCTGTACTGGGTCAAAGCACAGGAAACTAGGGGACAGCTAGTGTGGATGAAGTCGGGAATGGACTCTAGTGAGTAGACACCTTTGTTAACACCTTAATTATATCTTTCTATGAAGTAAAGAACAGCCCAATCCTTATTGGAGGTTTTAGTCAATAACCAGATGTTTATGAATTACATACTATTATAGGAGAGATTTATTTATTTATTTATTTTTAAATATTTTGTTTATTTATTTGGCAGAGGGAGAGAGAAGAGCACAAGCAGGGGGAGAGGCAGAGGGAGTGGCAGAGGAAGAAGCAGAAGCAGACTCCCTGCTGAACAGGGATCTTATTCCAGGACCCCATGATCATGACCTGAGCAGAAGGCAGATGCTTAAATGACTGAACCACCCAGGTGCCCCTAGCAGCTTTATTTATTATCTGATTTAGTTCTTACATCCCCCGAGAGGTAGATGTTATCTTCCCCATTTTCATGACCAAGGAAGTGAGCAGGCTCAGACGATTAGGATATTTGCATAAATTCCTATAACTGGAATTAACAGAACTGACCCATCTATAGCTTGGCTCTCTCCTCTGTATTCTTCTAAGTTCATGGAAGGCTGCACAATGTCCATGCCCTTTCCTTAAGAAGATGTAGGATTAAAAAAAGAAAGTGTTTTCTGTTGTTTGCTTTTTGTTGTTTTTTTGCATGAGGTCCATTTTCAGGATAAAGCCAGAGGTCAGAAGTCTAAGAAATGATTCAGCTAAATTATCAGAATGAGACTCAGAATCTATATAGTAGAGAAGTTTGCTGTCAGGTAAACAAAAATCTAAGAGTCTGTCTGCAATCATTGTCATTTGACTATTTGGTTGCTCCAGGTAAGATTAATATGGTACTCTGAAGACACGTGCTTGCCTTCTGCAGGGACAAGGAGGGAGGGCTTTGGGGATACTGAGTTGCGTATTAAAGTGAACTGAGGGATAGGAGACGAAAGCAATTGCCCTAAATAGAGGAGAACGGTGAGATACCTCTTGAGATGTGAGGCAAGGAAAATAATAATGAAAAGCTTAGGAAATGCCTACTTAAAATGTATTTACAGTTCTATATCATGAAGGAAAAGCATATAAAACTCCCCTGATAACTTCTAACAGCTGATTTTTTTTTAAATAAGATTTTGGTATATAAAAAATAGAAGTTCAGTATATGCTTCACTTTCCTTCATCATTTGCTTCTTCCAAGTTGACCACAAAGTTTAATGCTTATATTTGTAAATGGAACCACAGTTACATTTTATGTTAGAATAATGTATGATGATTTTTTAAACTGTATTGTAGCAGGATGTGAAATGGGACTATTCACTGTGTAATTTTAGCTAAGCCATACAAATTGAAGACAATGGTGGCAGAACGGGCTAAGGACATTCTGAAGAGAGATGCTGGACATGTCTATGCAGGTCTGGGCAACAGGCAGCCAAAATGGTTCCTGCACTAATGATCCCCACGTGAAATCTCCAACTCATGTAAGAAAAGGTTAGAGATTCATTCTGGGGAGTCTCTGAAGGGAATTTATTTGAGTAGAAACACTATGGTATTGATTCCTTCCCTTTCTTATGAAGAAGAAGAAAGCACTTCACCTTTACCACTTCAAGTCACATCAGGTGTGGGCAGCAGTAAGAGAGTCACTTGCAGAGATAAGTGTTCTGTGTAGTGAAGAGCTGCCTAACATATAACTCTTCAGGTGAGGCTTGATGAGCAGCAGAGACAAGGAGGCCTGCCTGGTGCTGCTATTGGTACTGCATGAGGGTTCTTAGTAGAAAGAACCTGGAATATTTTCCCAGAGATTGGAGGCACAGACAAGGAGAAAGCCCAATGTCAGCATCTCACCTGGTGGGTTCTGAAGATGGTTATCAGCTGGGGGTGTCCATGAGGAAGGGGGGATGACAACAGAGAGAGCAGAGGAGCCCACATAGTCCCAGATGGGGGGGGGGTGTCTAGGATATGTGAGTTTGCCTGATTTAAGTGATACTACACAGAATGGCAAGGACCAGGTCCTGTTGAAAGAACCCTGTCCAAGAGGAATGCTGTTCGGAGAGACATGAGAGAAGTTAACGGAAGTCAGACCGAAAGCACATCATCAATGTCCATGACCAGGGAGGTGGGAGGCTCCCAGGGCAGGTTCTGAGTTTCTCTGAAGAGCCCAGCAGGGCTACTCCTCACAGCACCAGGAAAGAGGGCCTCAACTATGGGATGTCATAGAAAGGACAATGCAACATTTGTCCTTCTTTCATCTCCCCCCTTTACAGGCCCCAAAGCAAGATGGATCAGAAGAATCGGAGTTAAGCAGAGGAGGAGGCGAGGAAACTCAAGTGGGAGAGGAGTAAAGGAAAGAACATGCCTGTTTCTCTCCCTGCTGCCCTGCCACCTGACATTGGAGAAAGACGTGATGCAGGAAAAGAATATTTGAGCAAAATATTTTGGAGGAACTGAGATTTTATTTTCAATGCTTTAAAATGAAGATATTCTTAGTGATAAAGTGACCACACATCATCACACTTTACCAGGGTAAATTCTTGGTCAATTTGAAAAAGGGAATATCTGACTGTATTAGTGGGCTAGGGCTTTCCTAACAAAATACCACAAATGGGGCGATTTAGACTACAAAAATTAGTTTTTTCTCATAGTTCTGAAAGCTGGAAGACCAAGGTCAAGGTACTGGCCAGTTTAGTTTTTTCTAAGATCTCTTTCCTTAGCTTGTAGATTGCCACCTTCTCTCTGTCCTCACATAGCCCTTTTCTCTATGTGCACAAATTATTGGTGTTTATTCCCCTTATAGGGACACTAGTCCTGCTGGATTAGGGCCCCAGCCTTATGAGCTCACTTAACATTAATTGCTTTTTAAATGCCCTGTGTTAAAACACAGTCACCTTGGGAATCAAAACTTCAACATAGTGGTGTCTAGGTGTCTTAGTTGGTTAAATGTCTGCCTTCAGCTTAGGTCATGATCCCAGCCTCCTGGGCTGGAGCCCAGCATCCAGCTCCCTACTCAGCCAGAAGCCTGCTTCTCCTTTTCCCCCTGCTGCTCCCCCTGCTTGTGCTCTTCTGCTCTTTCTCTCTCCCTGTCAAATAAATAAAGAAATCTTTAAAAAAATCAAAAACGATGGCAGAAGAATAAAACTCATTTAAGAAACCATTCACAGTGTGTTTTCTTTGGGAATAATTTTCTTGTGGGATTTACCATATCTTATTTAACTACATCCCTAACACCTGGCCAAGGGTATGACCCCTAGTGGGAACCTAGTAAATATTGTTAAAGCAGAATAAATGAATCATCAATCAATTTAAGATTCTATGGAAACTACTTAATTTATATATAAGATACATAAGTGCTTTATCATGACTGCAGGAAGAAGAAAAAGTTAACTGCAGTCATTTGAGAAATGCTTTTGTCATTACAAAATCAATTTAAAAGAAAAAAACAATCAAAGCTAACCTGTAATGGCTGAAATAGTTATCTTAAATTTGTCTCATATAAACTCTAGGAGATTTACAACAGTAGTACATACAATATTGTCACACAAAAATACAATAGATTACAAATAACCAGGAATTATGATTTCCCAGAACAGTAATCACACCCTTGCTACTTTTGAGTAATTTTTTAAATTTACTACAAGTGAAATATATCCCCTTGAGGGATCAAAATCCCCACCAGAGGCAAATTGTATTTATTGAGTGACTGATCTTTAAAATAAGAACTTGAGTTCAAGAGGAAAAACAATGAGATTTTTCCATCATCTGACACTGACATGGTCAAATTTTTTCCATAAACAGAGCTTTGTTTTATTTTTTGTTCTCTAGTTAGGCTACAAATTAAATCTTAAATTCTGTCCAAGAAAGAGAAACTCAAATTCTGACAGTTGGCTTTCATTAAATGACAATTTCAGACTTTTGCATATAAGATGACTATTTTAAAAAGGAAGTTTTACTGGAATATCACTAGAAATATGAAAAATAGATGTTAGAAATAGAAACCATATTATAAGCCTCCATAGTAGTGGTGAGTATGGAGAAAACAGCACTGGGTAGAGAAAGAAGTCCAGTGGTGCAGATACAACAAAGCCTCAGCTAACCCTACAGTGGATTCTGAAGTATATATTACTTGTAAGGAACTGATATCTTAGAATAAGGGAAATGGTCAGGCCTTTATAATTCCTTCATTATCAGTCACTGGGCATGGGCCACCCCAGGAAGATCATACTCTTTCTGGAATACACAGCTCTCTGAGGCTTAGGCAAACTCAGAAGGGTTAACACACCCATGTGTTGGGGCAGTAAGTCTTTCTTTTAAGTGGGTTCTGGGTTCTGGGTATATCTCCATGTTCACCTAAGTCTGTCCCTTGAGCTGATTGTCTTGGCTTCCTCAAACATGTTTCAGAGAGAAGTTAGTCCAGGATTCCAGGAGTGGGAGCTCTATTTTTAAGGGAAGCACAGAAGAGGGAGGTAAGCAGTATAAACTGTAGTGCACTATTGCACTAGGTCTTGAGCCCAATCTGATACCCATCATCTTCTTCCTCAACTGTCGGGCATGGATTCCCCTCACCCTCAGACCACCATTGATGGTCTTGATGGGTGGCTTGGTGGTATGATCTGGACAATCCCTGAAGACCCTGAACCCTTGGTTACCATAACTTTTTCACATGGCTGTGGACCTTTTTAATTTATCATTACAACTGCACCAGTGAGTAGCAGTACACACTGAAGTGGACCACCAGGTGCCACACATATTCTTCTCTGATCCCACTGTGTGACAGAAACCTTACCACCTCTTGGTGATTACTGTCAGTTATTCTTGTGAAGATTATGATTCCTCCTTTCCTGAAGTCTCTGGGCACAAAGAGCCTGAGTGCCCAGGTGTCAATCATAGCTTGTAGCTCAATAGGATTCTCATTGTTTTCCCTTGGCAAGACTTTGCATCCTTTGAGGATTAGGACTTCTAGTCACGTAGAGCATAGAGCTGTGTGAATGGGAGACATAAAAACCCCAATGGGTAATGAAGAATGATAATTAGCGGAGTTTCCCCTGTCTCTATTCCTTGGTTCTCAGATATAAGTATTCTTCCTACATGATACTGTATAAAGTTTTGATGCAATGTATACACTGCACCTTGGAGATTGAAGTCTGCTCTTCGTAGAATAGAGTTTTAGGCTAGTTGACTGTACTTTCTAATGTTCTTTCAGGCCAAAAGCTTCAGTGAGTGCCTGTGTGATATAACCATTGGGTCACATAGTCATGAACTCACTCCCACACTTCCTTTGCTATAAAGAAGGTCTTCTGGTTCTGACCAGTGCTATGTGGGATCCCATATTGGAGAATTAAACACTACATCCAGTCTTAGATAGTTGTACTGGTGAGGTCTTATGAACAGGAATGAAAAATCTCCCCTATGATACATCTTTATTTTTATTAAATCAAGTCTCTGTTCTTTCCAGGTTGAAAGGAACCAACCTGATTTATTCAACTCACCATCAAATGTCCTCTTGTCCTCCTTGATAAATAGTTCCACCAAGGGTGCAAACAATGGTCTCTCTTGATGCCAGTTTGGACGTTCATTTGCAGCAGCAACTAAGTGAGCCTTGGTAAGTGGAATCTTATCCTGTTGGACCCATGCTTAGGCTTCATCACTTCTGCTGTGACCACTGAATTGATCGAATTCATGTGCTCATCATACCCATGCTGATGTGACCGATCACACAGACCGGCTGAAATTGACTGATCCAGTCTTACTACTTTATAACTTTCCTGTGAGAACCGCTATGTGAAACAAAGTCATTCCCACTTCGTACCTTTACTCCCAAATCTCCATCCCCATGCCTATACAGCAAACTGTCTTATCCAAACTTTTCCAGTCTTATTCCTTTTGAGCCCCTGTAAGCAAGACATTCAACATTACCTAGAGCACTGTTCATCCCAAACTCTGTGTACACAAAGTGGATGGCCACGTGGATTACCTGAAGCTCTGTCCATTCTGAGGATTTTGTTTTCCACTTCCCACTGTTTTCAAGGACTTCCTGAGTGAGGCTGACATTTTTAGCTTTCATCCACATATCAATCAACCCATTTGTAAACTAGAGGTAGGTTTTTATCTTCCCAGCTAATAATAATGAAGCTGGTGGACTCACCTGTCTTTACAATTTAGTGGGTTTGGCAAAGCTGCAGAGACACGATATCCATTGCCAGGTATTTTATCTCTACTGAGGTCCAGTATCATGCCAGGAACTGTTTCTCAAATTTCTCCACTGCATCTGGCACAGACTTGCTCCAGAAGCCCATATGTCTGTGTTGTGATTCTTCCACTGGAGAGTGTTATATGACATTCACACAGCTTAAATAGGAAGATTGCCTTCATTGAAGCCTAGATCTGCTACAGTCTTTCCTTCCCCAGGACCCACTCAATGGTGGCAGCTTTTCATGTCACCCAGGTGTGGGACATGCTCTTAAACCCAAAGAGTTCTACCAGGTATTGCACTTCCATATTTGTGTTAGGAGACATAAAATATAATAATGTTTCCTCTAAGTTAGAGAGCATGTCCTTGCAGTCTCTGGGGACTGGACTACTAGTGATTATACTGATGTGTTGGGCCACTCCCCAGACCTTTGTGGGGTTGGTTTATCTCTCATTCTCTGGAATGTACATAATCACCAAGGATCCCAGTTGCTAGCCTCTTCTTGTTCAACAGCTTAATTATCATACAGTTATCAATGTAGTAAATCAGTGTGATATTCTGTGGGCTGAACAGGTGGTCCAGATATCTGAAGACTATATTCTGACAGAGGGGAAGTAAGTTAACAGAACCCTGAAGAAGAACTGTAAATGCCTAATTTTGTACATTTCATGTGCATGCAAATTTTTTCTGATCTTTTTTATCTGATCTGAGTATAAAATAACATATTTGCCAAATCAACATAACAGGAGCCGAGGCCAGATTAATCTAGTCCAGAACAGCACCATGTCTGAGATAGCAGCCGCAATCAGGCTGCTATTCATTGGAGTCCATGCTAGCCTGCAGTCATCCTTCAGGATTCATCTGGAGACTTTTTTTAGGGGCCATATTGGTGACTTAACTGAAGACAGGATGTGGAGCACTCCTCCTATATCCTTCAGCTCCTTAACGCACTTAGGGATGGCACTAATGTTTCAGTGGTTTGTGCTCAACCTTCCTCACTACAATGTCCCTTTCCAAACTGGAGCAAATGCTCCATGTGAGGGTGGCACAGTTATACATTGAAGGACATTAGAAATGATCACCAAGTGGGTATACAGAACATACAGACCCAGGTAAGCCAAACTTTGGCTCCGTATCCATTTATTATCTGCTGTAATACAGCCCCATTCCATCAGAGGGTGAGATGGACTGGGACATTGATGGCAGGATGCTCTGGTCTCTGGATATTCATTGCAACTCAGAACCTGTTTCCCATTGGTGCTATATTTCTTTTCAAATATAGGTGACTCTAAAGTAAAGATATTCAGACCCTCTGTTCACTATTTACTAAATCCAAACCTCCAGAAAAGATCTTAAATATTAAAGTTGAGCCATCATCACTGATCATGTAGGGACATAAACAGTAAGATCAGTTCAACTGATATGCTTCATCCTTCCTAGTCTGGTTGTGTGATGGACGGAAATGACAATAGCACATACCAAACCAAAGCTGTGCAGTGTGGTGAAGCAGAGCAGGCAGCTACACATGGAGATAACAGAATAAAACAACAAAGGAAATGCTTTAAGAGCAGCACCATCGCCAGCAAAACATCAGCTTAGAAGCGACAGCTAGCAGCATCCCAAATAGGATGATGGCTTTCAGGGAGATTCCAGCTCACCAAGGCAACTCAGACAAAGGTGCACCATCGCACAGAGGGGATGTGAGATTTACACGATCAGGGGCTGCTGCTGATGGCCAAAGGACGGTGAGGAAGGGACTGTTGTACACACTAGCTTTTCAGAAAAAAAAATCCCAAAAAAAATGAGATAATCATATGGTTGGTAAACAATTCTAGAATTGAAACTTTCTACCTATGTCATTGTCATTTGTCACTGACATTGTATCATGTCAGTCCTAGGAGTTTATTTCCACTTTTGCAAGATGAGAGGAGTGAAATAAGTAACAGAAAGGTCCTGTCCTGTGCTAACGTTCTCTGGTTCTAATCTCTAAAGACAGAGGCAACAGTATAATGGACAGAGGAAATATTAAATTCAGGTATTCAGAACCTTAGCTGGGTGGTGCCGACTAGATGATTTGAGGGGGAAAGACAAGGGAGACCCACTTCAAAGACAGAGATCATTTGGTTTCAATGAACAGAACATTGAAAGAGGTTCTAGGCAAGGGGGAGTACTGGTTATCAGGATACAGAAAAATTTCATGAAATCCATCATAAAAAATGCAACCAAGTGTGTCCCAGGAATTGCAAAAATCAGTGTACAAATCTCTCTTTTTCTCTGTCTTTTTTTCTCACTAGGTCATAATGTACTTTTTTTCTGTCTGTTCTATTTTAAAATTTGTAGGTTAGCACTTTTTTGAAAAAGCTCCTTTCTGATTTCATATAAAGTTGATTGTCGTGTGGCTGTGGCTTGCTCCAGTGCCCATTTTGGACTCAGCTCCAGACAAACTTATGTCTCAAATCTGAAACGCATTCAAGTTTTGTATCTTATAGCTCACATTTTTGAAATGGGAAAAATGTGGCTGGCTAAACAAAAAAAAAAATATATAAAGTATCCATTTCAAATGCAATGTATAACCTTGAGACTTGTTCAAATTTTGCTACTCCTCCCTGAAATGGACCCCAAATCTATAACCAAAGAAATTAGCTGTGTTGTAAGGTGCATGATTGACAGGTGACCTACATTTTTTGAACCTCTTATCTCTATTTTGCCATAAAATAACACCTAAAAATTGGCCTGGAGAAAGTTTGGGAAGCATTGAATCTGACACAAAGAAAAAATATATTCCCAATTTCATGCTGAGAACATTAGTGAACGTGGATTCAAAAAGCCCTCATCAGAAGTCATGCTGTGATACAATGTAAAGGCTAATCATGGAGGAACTAGTGTTAGCACCTGTCTTGGTACTTAGAAAATTCATGGAAGGAGACCATCTGTTTCTCTGAAAGGTCTGCAAATTATAAGTCACAGATACCAGTACAGAGCCAACTTTCCAACCCAAGGATATTGGAAAGGCTTTGATAAAAACCACTTATCTACAGGTAAAAAGGGATGACAATCTGAGACTGAGATTCATTGTGAAGAGATATATTTAGCTGATACTGATGATATTGATAAAGCCATTCTTTTTAAAATTTTTCCTCTGTTTTATCGAGAAATAATTTACATACACCATTACACATGTTTAAGGAGTAGCGTGGGATAGTTTGATTTACATATATTATAAAATTATTACCATGTATTATGATTAATGATCACCAGTAATTTTAGGTTCATCTAATATCTGTCTTCTTATACAAATAAAATAAAAAGAAAAGAAATAAAAAATAATAAAAAAATTATCCTCTTAGTGAGAATTCACAGGATTTACCTATGAACATGGAGGTGTTACTGTCTTTTTGAGTTAGTAACACTTGTTATCTTTTCTTTTCTTTGTAATAATCATCCTAACAGGTATGAGGTGATGTCTCATTTTGGTTTTGAATGCATGTTCATTGCCATGTTATTCACACTAGCCAAGATATGGAAACAACCCAAATGTTCATGTGCAATAAATGGATAAAGAAAATGTAGTACATACAGACAATATTATTTAGTCTTAAAAAAGAAGGAAATCCAGGGGTACCTGGGTGGTTCAGTAGGTTGAGTGTCTGCCTTTGGCTCAGGTCATGATCCTAGGACTCTGGGATTGAGTCCCAAGTAGGGCTCCCTCTGACCTTCCCCCTTGCTTGTTCTCTCTCTTTTTCTCTCTCTGTCAAATAAATAAATAATATATTTTTAAAAAGAAGAAAATCTTGCCATTTGCAACAACATGGATGGATCTACAAGACATTATGCTGAGTGAAATAAGTTAGTCATGAAAGACAAATACTGCATGATTCCAGTTATATGTGGTATCTAAAGTAGTCAAAATCAGAGTCAAAGAATGGAATGGTGATTGCCTGTCACAGCAGGAGGGGGAACTAGGGACTTGTTCAATGGGTATACAGTTTCAGTTATGCAAATGAATAAATTCTAAAGATCTGCTGTACAACACAGTGCCTCTAGTTAAAAAGAGCAGATTGTATGCATAAAAATATGTTATGAACATAGATCTCATGTCTAGTGTTTTTACCACAAACACACACGTGCCCACACACATACACGTACACACACATAACACAGGGAAATTTTTGGAAGTGATAGTCATGTTCAGTGTCTTGATTGTGATGGTGGTATCGTGAGTATATGCATGTCCCCAAATTCATCATGATGCATACATTAATAGTGTGCAATTTTTTGTGTATCAATTATACTTTAATAAAACTTTAAAAAATTAGAAGGATACATGTATGGCAAATTTAACCTCCTGGGAGTTAAGTGTCAACACATTGTTTTTTAGATTTTTTTTAAGTAAATTTATTTATTTATTTATTTTCGTTTCTTTGAGAGAGACAGTGCGTGTGCAGAGGGAGAGGGGGAGAATCTCAAGCAGACTCCCCATTGAGTGGAAATTCGACATGGGGCTCAATCCCAAGACCCTGAGATCATGACCTAAATCAACGGTCAGACACTTAAAGGACTGAGCTATCCAGGTGCCCCCAAAGTAATTTATTTTTAAGTAATAAAGCTGCTACTTTTTTCTTTAAGTACCTACAAGGCTTTCTAAGGACTAGAGATGATTCTCCATCTTAGTTTTCAGTATTTCTGATTACAACTAGAAAGGATATGACTAATTATAACTAGAAAGAAAATTGTCATGGTATTTCTATATCAAAAAGTATCAAGATTAGCCTGCTTGGCTGGCTCAGACAGTAGATTGTGGGACTCTTGATCTCAGGGTTGTGAAATTTGAGCCTCACATTGGGTGTGGAGATTACTTAAAAACAAAATATTTTTTCAAAAGTATCAGGGTCAAGGGGTTCCTGGGTAGCTCAGTCATTAAGTGTCTACCTTCAGCTCCGGTTGCAATCCTGGGGTCCTGGGGTCGAGCCCCACATCAGGCTCCTTCCTCCACAGGGCAACTGCTTCTCCCTCTCCCACTCCCTCTGCTCTGTTCCCTCTCTCACTGTGTTTCTCTCTGTCAAATAAATAAGTAAATAAAATCTTTTGCAAAAAGTATCAAGATCAAGAAATTAATAAATAATTGTTCTCAGGGCTTTTTAAAAAAATATATAAAACAAAAATATAAAAAAAAAACAATACATATTGAAAGTTGAAAGTAAAGTACCAGTACAGACATTCTATCAAGATCAACCACAATTTTTTGTTTGCTGGTCTATTATCTTTTTTAAAATTAAAAAAAAAAATTTAAAGATTTCATTTATTTATTTGAGAAAAATAGAGCATTTGAGAGCATGAACACTGGGAGGGGCAGAGGGAAAAAAAGAAAAAGACTCCACGCTGAACAGGGAGCCCAAGGCAGGGTTTGATCCAAGGATCCCAGGATCATGACTGGAGTCAAAAAGATCTGCTTAACTGACTGAGCCACACATGCTCCCCTCCTATTCCCTTATCTTAATTGCAAATCATTATAGTGGCTTTTTCTCTAGCAAAATAAAAATTAAAATTCATAGTTCCACTTGGTCTACAAGAAGGACATATATATTCACTATCTAGCCTAAGAAATGCATACACATACATGTACACATGTACATATATGTCATATATATATATATATATATAATATTTCACCATGACTTCTCCAGTCTCTTGTTAAGTTCCTGCCCAGTTCCATTTCCTGTCTCTTTCCAGAGATAACTATTTTAAGTTTGTGTTTGTAATTTTCTTGATTTTTCAATATAGTTTTATTCTTTTATTATCTACCTATACAACCTCAATATAATGTATTGTTTAATGGTATCTTCCTAAGCTTTACTGAAATTGACTTAACTGTGTGTATTTTTCTTGCTGCTTTCACTCATCAGTCAATTAACAAGATTCATATGTTGATCCTATAGATCCAGTTATCTCATTTTCTTCTTACTCCATACTATATGGACATTAAAAATGATTGATGTATTCTAGTATTGAAAAAATATTGGCCTTTTCCATTTTTTGCTTCAATGAATAATGTTGCCATGATCAATCTTGTGCATCAGGAATTTTGCTGAATCATAGGGAATGTGTCATCAGCCTCGGTAGGTAATGCAAATTTTCCAAAACTGAACCCATTTGAACTCCCATGAGCAACAGGTGAGAGGTATCATTGTTCCACATCCTCAAGAACACTCTGTACTATCAGACTTCCACTTTGCCGGTCTGGTCAACAGGAGACAGCAAGTCCTTAAGGCTTTAGTTTGCACTTCACTCCTTAATGCTCTGGAATCCTTTCACATGTTTATGGGCCATTTGTGCTTTCTCATCTCTGAACTACTTATTCATAACTAAGGTTACTATTGCGTTGTTGTCTTTATCCCATTAATATCTATACTTTAAAAAATATATTTTGGACTCCAATCATATCAGTTGTGCATAAAGCAAATAGCATCTACTTTGAAGCTTGTCGTTTCACTTTTTTATGGTGTCTTTTGTTATACAGAAGCTTTTAGGTTTGATAAGCTCATTTATGAGCTTAGCCTTCATGGTTTATACTTCGTGCACTTGGAGTAATGGATTTTTCTTTGTTGTTGAGTGCATAACAGTTACTGTCATTATCCTTTTCTGCTGCTCAGATGGTCAAATTTATCAAGAGGGGGCCCCTTGCATGTGGGTCTTGTGTCTTTTTTTTTTTTTTTAACCTTTTTTCTGGCACAAGATACCTTAGTCTTACTGTGTGCTTTCCTGTCTAGGGCCAGAAATCATCCATTTCTCTAAAAGTCCTGTTTCTTTTTATGAGAAATTTTACATTAGAAAACAATGTCCAGGTAACCAGTGTGCTAATTGCCACTAAGATATTCTTTTAGGCCTTCTTTGTGAAGAAAAAATAATTATTATGAAATATATGTTTTAGCAAGCTTAAGATCCATTCATATTTCCAATTAAAAATCAAAATCGGAAAAGGTTTTCTCTCTTATGTTCCTTTAAATTCATATATTCTTCTCCCTACATTGAAAAATTCTAATAATATCAATACATCAGTTGATTTGCTGTATTTTAGAATACATACAGAAGAATCTCAAAATTGCATTACCAACATTTATGTAATTAAAAATCCATAAGAACCCCATAAGTAATATTTAAGATACTTTTTGTAGTGTAAGAATGTGTAGTCAGAGCAGTTTCTTCCATATATTGCCCAAAATAATGCTTTCCTCCACATGGTTATGCTATCACTGTGAGATACATATGCATTTGTTTCTTTGTAGTACATTTTAAGAGCACTTTTCAACATTTTTGATACAATTTTATATATTAATATGTAACATTCAACAATGAAAATTGCATAATGCTTGTTTTGAGGAACACTAATTTGTTCCGGCACTATTTACATATTTGAGTATAATGCGAATTTTGTCTTTGCTTATGCACAATATCATCACCATAAAACCTCACCCATTTGACCCAGATTGAATAAGAATGAACAAATGCATATGCACACACTGAAAACTACCAATTCCCTCTTCTCACTGCATGTTATGAACCACACACAGCCACATCTTAGGTCTGTTTTACGTACGGTCCCACGTTTATTATAATATTTAGCTATTTCTTAACCATTTCACATGTGTGTAACTGTGCTACCACTTTAATTGGATTCTGCCTTTTTAAATTTGTCACTGATGAAGTGTTTTTTTTTTTTAAGATTTTATTTATTTATTTGAGAGAGAGACAGTGAGAGAGAGAAAGAGTGAGGAGAAGGTCAGAGGGAGAAGCTGACTCCCCATGGAGCTGGGAGCCCGATGTAGGACCCGATCCCGGAACTCCCAGGACCCTGGGATCATGACCTGAGCTGAGGGCAGAGGCTTTAACCCACTGAGATACCCAGGTGCCCCTGTCACTGATGAAGTTTTTTAGTGTTGTGCCTCTAACCCCATATTTCCCACAAGCCCTGTAGATAACAGTCATATTTTGGAGTGCTTATTATAGCAGATCTAAAGAGAATTCAGGTTCTCATTCTCATCCTCTCCACTCATTCTTATCAACATTTTTAAGGTAACATTTTCCAGTTGGTCCTGATTTAGATTCTGGTTTTTCCTTCCTGTGTTTCATTTTGAGAAATGAGCAATTATAAATTAGATAAACGATAGATAGATAGATATTCTTCCCCTTCTTTTTTTTTTAACCAAAATCAGTTGCATAAATTATACACTCTACTCCTTGCATCTTTTTCACTTGACAAGATGACATGAAAATCTATATATAAGGTTTTAGGGTTCTTTTCCCTTTTTTTTTTTTACAGCTGCCAGAATTCTATTGTGAAATTATACCATAGTCCATTGAACCAATCTCCCACTGATGGATCTTTGTGATATTAATAATTTTTTACTACAATTAAAACTGCAATAAGTAACTTTGTTCATATGCTATTTTGTATTTTTGGAAGTGTATCTTCCCAGTAGATGCAGACAGGTGTGATTTTTGTGGGCAAAAAAGTAAATAAAGAGAGGAGGTAAGATGGCATAGTAATAGGAGGATTCTATGCTTCCCTCATCCCTTGAACACAGCTAGATGAAAATCAAATTACTTTGAATACACATGAAATCAATCTGAGTACTGACAGAACAAACTGCACAACTAGGGGAAGAGAAGAAGCCACATCATGGAAGGTAGGAATTGTAGAGGTATGGTTTAGAAAAGAACTGGATTGATGGTGCTGTGGAGAGGAGGGAGCCCTGGTTGTGGAGAGAGATGAGAGAGAGCATAGTGCACAGAGAATCATTAAACACACACACACATACACACACATACACACACACACTCTACCACCACCACCACCACCACCACCACAAAAAAAAAAAAAAAAAAAAAAAAAAAAAAAGCCACACAAACAAACAAAACCTTCCCCAAAGCCATTGACTGTGAAAATGAGAATGGCTGATTTTTGTTAGTATTTGTAACCATCTAAGCTCAGAAAACTGAAGTTTTAGAGGGCTCTGGCATGGCAGGTACAAAGCCCTGAGGGCTCTTCAGTGCTCCTGTAAAGAAAGCAAACAAGTAACGTGGTGGTGGGGGTGGAAATGGCCCAATATGTGGATCACCAGAGACATACTGACAGAGATGGTTCCCCCTTCTTGGAGTACATCTGAAAGAAATGGCATTACCTCTCTGGAGGAAAAGGAGCCAATGGGTGCCATTTCCCTCCTCTACCCCTCAGCATAGGTGCAGAGACACCTACTAAGGGAAGCTAACCTGGACATTGGCTCTTTGTAGTGCCTTACTCCAAACTCTGTGCCCCTGCAGTCTGGTGCAATCTCACTTCTGGTTCAAACTTGCATCAATCACAGCACAGTAAGACCACACCCCAGAAGACCAGTGTAGGTCCCTGCCACACCAGGTCCCTAAAGTTCGGAGTTTTAAAACTCAGCCAACATAGCTGGGATAGAGCCCAAAGTGCTCTACACTACTCCAAGCAGACAAGGAACTGGCAGTGTGAAAACACTGTGATCTGAGAAATGCCTATAATGCACAGGGGAAATTATTTGCTCTTCTGGGAGGGCTTCTCTGACATCAGTGAGCTAGAACTCCCCTCTCCAGGGGTCAGGTTGGGGACTGCTGCCATTTTTCTCCCCTGCTCCTCAGAATAAACTCATTTCAGTCAAGAGCACAGTGCCAACAGTGGTGGTCTAAACCACTTACACCAAGCCCCAACCCGCTGTGCTCTGCTGGTGTTGCTTTTCTTTGGCAAGTATGCCTGAAAACCAGCACAGTGGGCCCCTTCCCCAGAAGACCAGAACAAACCTTTGCATGCACCATGTCTACTGACCATAGAATTCTGCAAATCTTCAACTATACTGGAAATAACATCAGATCTTTTTTAACAAGCAGACTGGAGCTTACCTACTTAAAATTCATCACACTTTGGTCAAGCTCCAAACATTTCCCACTGTATTCAAGGAGAAACCCTGCAAAAGACCAACCTGAGGTATAGAGCAGCCGTAACACAGAGGACGAGTGCATGAAGCATACACCAGAGACACTTCCTGAAGCACCAGGCCAGGACATTATGACCTCTTCTTCATAATTACATAATTACATTAATTACATCATTACTTTTGGGAGCAGGAAACATAATAGGCTTTCCTAATACAGAGAAGAAGACAGAAACCTAGACAAAATGCCAGGATGGAGCAATTCATCCCAAAAGAAAGAACAAGTAAAGATCATGGCCATGGATCTAACTGAAAAGATATAAGTAATATGCCTGATCCAGAATCTAAAGCAACATTCATAAGGATACTAGCTGGGCTTGCTTGAGAAAAGCATTGAAGACACCAAGGAATCTCTTACTCCAGAGATAAAAGACCTAAAAACCCGTCAGGCAGCAATGAAAAATTCAATAGCCAAGATTTGAAACCAGTTGAATGTAATGATCACAAAGATGGCAGAAGGAGAGGAACAAATAAATAATATAGAAGATAAAATTATGGACAATAATGAAGCTGAAGAGAATAGGGAAAGTAAAACATTAGATCACAAATGTAGACTTAGGGAACTTGGTGATTCCATAAAGCACAGTAATATTCATATTATAGGAATCCCAGAGAAAGAAGATAAAGGAAAGGGCAGAAGTTTTATTTGAGGAAATTATAACTGAAAATTCCCCTAATCTGGAGAAAGAAACAGACATCCAAATCCAGAAGGCACAGAGAACTCCCATCAAAATCAACAAAAGAAGGTCAACATCAAAACATATTATAGTTAAATTTTTAAAATATAGACATAAGGAAAAAAATCCTAAAAACATCAAGACAATAGAAGCCCCTAACAAGGGAAGACAAATAATGTTAGCAGCATATATCTCCAAAGAAACATGGTAGGCAAGAAGAAAGTGGTACGATATATTCCATGTGGTGAATGGGAAAAATCTGCAGCCAAGAATACTCTATCCAGCAAGGCTATCCTTTAGAATAGAAGGAGAGATAGTTTCCCAGGCACAAAAAAACAAAAGGAGTTAGTGACCACTAAACCAGCCTTGCAAGAAATATTTAAGGGACTCCTCGAGTGGGAAAGAAAGACCAAAAGTGACAAAGACTGGAAAGGAGCAGAGGAAATCTCCCAAAACAGTGATAAGACAAGTAATAAAATGGCATTAATCAGTATCTATCAACAGTTACTCTGACTTTAAATGTACTAAGTGTTCCAATCAAAGACATAGGGTGTCCGAATGGATTTATTTATTTATTTATTTATTTATTGTCTGAATGGACTTAAACACACACACATACACACACACACACAAAAGAACAAGACCCATCTATATACTGCCTATAAGAAAATCATTTTAGACCTAAAGATACCTCCAGATTGAAAGTGAGGGGACAGAGAAATATTTTTCATGTCAATGGACATCAAAAGAAAGCAATAATTATATCAGAAAAACTAGATTTTAAACAAAAGACTATAACAAGAGATGAAGAAGGTCATTATATCATAAAAAGGGGGGTCTATTGACATCAGCCACAATAACTTCTTTTAAGACACAACTCCAAAAGTAAGTGAAACAAAAATAAAAATGAACTTTCAGGACTTCATCAAGATAAAAACTTCTGCACAACAAAGAAAACAGTCAACAAAACTAAGAGATAGCCTACAAAATGGGAGAAGATATTTGCAAATGACATTAGAGATAAAGGACTACTATCCAAGATATTTAAAGAACTTCTCAAACTTAACACTCAAAAAACTAATAACCCAGCCAAAAAATGGGTAGAAGACATGAACAGACACTTTTCCAAAGAATACATACAAATGGCTGACAGATACATGAAAAAATACTCAACCTCACTAGCCATCAGAGAAATACAAATCAAAACCCCAATGAGATACCACTTTATACAAGTTAGAATGGCCAAAATAAACAAAACAGGAAACAAGTGTTGGCAAGGATGTGGAGAAAGGGGACCCCTCTTATACTGTTGGTGGGAATGCAAGCTGGTACAGCCACTCTGGAAAACAGTATGGAGGGTCCTCAAGATATTTAGAAGATAGCTACCCTACGACCCAGCAACTGCACTACTAAGTATTTATGCCAAAAATACAGATGTAGTGAAAAGAAGGGGCACATGCATCCCACTGCTCATAGCAGCAATGTCTACAATAGCCAAACTGTGGAAAGGGCCAAGATGCCCTTCAACAGATGAGTGGATAGAGAAGATGTGGTACATAAATACAATGGAAAATAATTCAGCCATCAGAAAAAATGAATACATACCATTTGCATCGACATGGATGGAACTGGAGGGGAATATGTTAAGTCAAGCAGAGAAAGACAATTTTCTATGGTTTCACTCATATGTGGAACATATTTGTAGCATAGCATGGAGGACTGTAAGAAGGGATGGAAATCCAAAGGGGGAGAAATCAGAGAGAAAGATGAACCATGAGAGACTATGGACCATGGAAACAATCTGAGGGATTAAGAAGGGAGGAGGGTTGGGGGAGGGGGTAACAGGGTGATGGGTATTGAGGAGGGCATGTGCTATGATGAGCACTGGGTGTTATATTTACCTAATGAATCATCGAACACTACGTCAAAACCTAATTAGGTATTATACAGTGGCTAACTGAACATAATAAAAAAAGAAGAAAAAAAAGAGGTCTATCCAACAGGATATAACAATTTTAAATATTTATGCCCCAACTTGGGAATTCCCAAAAATATAAAACAATAACAACCATAAAGAAACTCATTGATAATAGCACAATAATAGTAGGGGACTTAAACCCCCTACTTACATTAATGGACAGTTCATCTAAGCAGATAATCAATATGAAATAATGGCTTTGAATGGCACAATGAGCCAGATAGACTTAACAGGTATATTCAGAACAGTTCATGCTAAGCAACAGAATACACATTCTTGAGTGCACATGGAACATTCTCCAGAATAGATCACATGCTGGGTCACAAATCAAGAAGTATAAAAAGATTGAGATCTAACGTGCATATTTTCAAACCACAATGCTATGAAATTTGACGTCAGCCACAAGAAAAGTTCAGAAAGACCACAAATATTATGAGGTTAAAGAACATCTTACTAAAGAATGAATGGATCAGCTAGGAAGTTAAGGAAGAAATTAAAAAACACATGGAAGCAAATGAAAATAAAAACCAAAAGCTGAAACTTTGGGGATGCAGCAAAAGCAGGCATAAGAGAGCAGAATATAGCTAGGAAATATGAAGTCAACCATAGGAAGGAATTTCAAAGGACCACAAATAACATGGTGCTTAAAGGATATTGTAATAAAGAATGAATGGGTCAACCAGGAAATTAAAGAAGAATTTTAAAAAAAGAGAAGTAGTACATGAAAGCAAATGAAAATGAAACACTGTTCAAACCGTTTGGGATGAACCAAAGACAGTCCTAAGAGGGAAGTATATAGCAATACAAGCCTTCCTCAAGAAGCAAGAAAAGTCTCAAATACACAGTGTAACCTTACACCTAAAGGAATTGTAAAACAAGCAGCAAATAAAGCCTACATCCAGCAGAAGAGAAATAATAAAGCAGAAATAAATGATATAGAAATCAAAACAAAACAAAACAGTAGAAAAGATCAATGAAACCAGGAGCTGCTTCTTTGAACGAATAAGATTCATAAACCTCTAGTCAGACTTACCAAAACGAAAAAGGACTCAAATAAATAAAACCATGAATGAAAGAGGAAATATAAGAACCAAGACCAAAGAAATACAAACAATTATAAGAACACATTATGAGAAACTGTATGCCAACAAATTAGGCATTCTGGAAGAAACAGATGCATTCCTAGAGATGTATAAACTACCAAAACTGGAATAAGGAGAAATAGAAAACCTGATTAGACCCATGACCAGCAAGGAAATTGAAGCAGTAATCAAACATCTCTCAACAAACAAGAGCCCAGGTCCCAATGGCTTCCCAGGTGAGTTCTACCAAACACTTAAAGAACAACTAATACCTATTTTTCTGGAGCTAGTTCAAAAAATAGAAATGGAAGGAAAACTTCCAAACTTGTTCTGTGAGGCCAGTTTTACCTTGATCCCCAAACCAAAGACTCTATCATAAAGGAGAATTATAGACCACTATCCCTGATGAACATGGATGCAAAAATTCTCACCAAGATACTAGCTAATAGGATCTAACAGTACATTAGAAATATTACCATGACCAAGTGGGATTTATTCCTGGGCTGCAAGGTGGTTCAACATTCATGAATCAATCAATGTGATACATCACATTAATAAAAGAAAAGAAAAGAACCATATGATCCTCTCAATTGATGCAGAAAAAGCATTTGACAAAGTACAGCATCCTTTCTTGATTAAAACTCTCCACGGTATAGGGATAGAGGGAAGACACCTTAATATAATAAGCCATATACAAAAAACCCACAACAAATATCATTCTCAATGGGAAAAAGCTTAGAGATTTTCCCCTAAGGTCAGGAACCTGACAGGGATATCCACTCTCACCACTGTTACTTAACATATTATTGAGGTTCTAACCTCAATAATCAGACAACAAAGAAGAAATAAAAGTGATCCAAATTGGCAAGGAATAAGTCAAACTTTTGCTATTTCCAGATGACCTCACACTCTATGTAGAAAACCTGAAATACTCCATCAAAAAATTGCTAAAACTGATACATGAATTCAGTAAAGTTGCCGATAGAAACTCAACATACAGAAATCTGTTGCACTTCTATACATCAATATAAAACAGCAAAAAGAGAAATCAGGGAATAGGTCCCATACACAATTGCACCAAAAACCATCAGATACCTAGGAATAAACCTAACTAAAGAGGAAAAGATTGGTACTCTATAACTATAGAATACTTATGAAAGAAATTGAAGATGACACAAAGAAATGGAAAAAATTCCATGTTCATGGACTAAAAGAACAAATACTGTTAAAATGTCTATACTACCCAAAGCAATCTATACATTCAATACAATGCCTTCAAAATATGACCAGCATTTTTTGCAGAGCTAGAACAAACAATCCCAAAATCTGTTTGGAACCACAAAAGACCCTGAATAGCCAAAGCAATCTTGAAAAAGAAAAGCATAGCTAGAAGCATCACAATTCCAGACTTCAATCTGGAAGTGACTGTTGCAGTGATTGAAAGAGTATGGTACTGGCACAAAACAGACACATAGATCAATGGTGCAGAATAGAAAATCTAGAAATGGACTCACAACTATATGGTTGATTAATCTTTAATAAAGCAGGAAAGTATATCCAATGGAGAAAAAGACAGTCTCTTCAACAGATGGTGCTGGGAAAACTGGACAAAACATGAAGAAGAATGAAACTGGACCATTTTCTTACAACATACACAAAAACAAATTCAAAATGAATGAAAGACCTAAATGTGAGATAGGAATCAAAATTGTAGAGGCAACAACCTCTTTGACCTCGGTTGTAGCTGCTTCTTACTAGGCATGTCTGTGGAGGCAAGGGAAACAAAGATAAAAATAAACTACTGGGACTTCATCAAGGTAAAAATCTTCACAGCAAAGGAAACAATTAACCAAACTAAAAAGCAACATTTGGAATGAGAAAATATATTTGTAAATGACATATATGATAAAGAGTTAGTATCCAAAATTTATAAAGAATTTATCAAACTCAACACCCAAAAAACAAATAATCTAGGAAATGGGCAGAAGACATGAACAGACATTTTTCCAAAAAAGACAACAGATGGCCAACAGACACTTGAAAATGTGCTCAACATCACAGAGACATGAAAAAGGAACAGAAGAAGGGGGAAACATTTTACGTTGGTGGTGGGAATGCAAACTGGTGCAGTTAGTCTGGAAAATAGTATGGAGTTTCCTCAAGAAGTCAAAACTAGAACTACCCTACAATCCAGCAGTTGCAATACTAGGTATTTATGCAAAGGATACAGAAATATTGAATCAAAGAGGCACATGAACCCCAGTGTTTATAACAGCATTGTCCACAATAACCAAATTAAGGAAAGAGTCCAGATGTCCACTGACTGACGAGTGGATAAAGAAGACATGCCATATATCTATATACAGTGGAATATTACTTAGCCATCAGAAAGAATTAAATCCTGCCATTTGCAACAACATGAATGGAACTATAACGTATTCTGGTAAGCAAAACAAGTCAGTCAGAGAGAGAACAAACTGAGGGTTGCTGGAGAGGAGGTGGAAGAGGGATGGGTTAAATAGGTAATAGGGATTAAGGAAGGCAATTGTTATGAGCACTGGGTGTTTTATGTAAGTGATGAATCACTAAATTCTACTCATGAAACTAATATTACACTCTATGTTAACTAACTGGAATTTAAATAAAGGCTTGAAACTACCAAAAAAAAAAAAAGGTAGGTAAATGTATGCAAAGTGTTGTACACACACCTATTCTTAGATGGCTAAAGAATGTAATTTTTATATACTTAAAGTTCAAAAGGCTTACTAGTTTATATCTCAAACTTGATCTTCTAGGTCAGTTTTTGCAGGTACATGATAGGCCTTAATAGCATGTAGATTTAGGTCTTGTTTTATTTCTAAAAACTGTTCCCAAGTTATAGCTTACAATATCAGTTTTGTTTGCTTCCTGAGGAACTCCAGTTGTAGATACATTTTCATTTCATTGAAAATCTTTTACATATATCACTTTATCATTAAGTAGTTTTTATCTTTTCCTTTATTTTGGTTTTGTTCTTAGCTATCTTAATTCTGTTTTCAAGGACTCTTATGGTACTTAACATCAAATAAATTTTACTTTTGTCACCTTGTACTTTGGTATTTGCTTCTGAAATTATTTAATCTCTTCATTTTTTCAGCTGTGTTTACTCTTTTGTTTTTTTATTTTTAAAAAAATGGTGAGTACGTTTTATACAAATATTTTTGCTGTCACAACCACCACTTATTTTTTTATTAATATACAATGTATTATGTGTCCCAGGGGTACAGGTATGTGAATCGTCGGACTTACACATTCCATAGCACTCACCATAGCTCATACCCTCCCCAATGTCCATAAGCCAGCCACCCTCTCCCTACCCTCCCACCCCTCAGCAACCCTCAGTTTATTTCGTGAGATTAAGAGTCTCGTGGTTTTTCTGCCTCCCAATCCCATCTTCTTTCATTTTTCCTTCCCTACCCACCACAACTCCCCACCCTGCCTCTCAAGTTCCTCATATCAGAGAGATCATATAGTAATTGTCTTTTTCTGATTGACTCATTTTGCACAGCATAATACCTTCTAATTTCATCCACATCATTGCAAATGACAAGATTTAATTTCTTTTGATGGCTGCATAGAATTTCATTGCATATATATATATATATATATATATATATATATCTCACATATTCTTTATCCATTCATCTCTCGATGGACATCTAGGTTCCTTCCATAGTTTGGCTATTGTGGACATTGCTGCTATAAACATTCAGGTGCACGTGCCCTTTCAGATCACTACATTTGTATCTTTAGGGTAAATACCCAGTAGTGTGATTGTTGGGTCATAGGGTAGCTCTATTTTCAACTTTTTGAGGAACCTCCATGCTGATTTCCAGAGTGGCTGTACCAGCTTGCATTCCTACCAACAGTGTAGGAGGGATCCCCTTTCTCCCACATCCTCGTCAATATCTGTTATTTCCTGTCTTGTCAATTTTAGCCTTTCTGACTGATGTGAGGTGGTATCATCTCATTGTGGTTTTGATTTGTATTTCCCTGATACCGAGGGATGTGGAGCACTTTTTCATGTGTCTGTTGGCCATCTGGATGTTTTCTTTGCAGAAATGTCTGTTCATGTCTTCTGCCCATTTCTTGATTGGATTATTTGTTTTTTGGGAATTGAGTTTGAGAAGTTCTTTATAGCTTTTGGATACTAGCCTTTTATGTCATTTGCGAATTTCTTCTCCCAATTCTGTCAGTTGTTTATTGGGTTTGTGGACTGTTTCCTTTGCTGTGCAAAAGCTTTTGATCTTGATGAAGTCCCAGTAGTTCATTTTTGCCCTTGCTTCCCTTGCCTTTGGCGATGTTTCTAGGAAGAAATTGCTGTGGCTGAGGTCAAAGAGTTTGCTGCCTGTGTTTTCCTCAAGGATTTTGATGGATCCCTGTTTCACATTGAGGTCTTATATTCATTTTGAGTTTATTTTTGTATGTGGTGCAAGGAAATGGTCCAGTTTCATTCTTCTACATGTGGCTGTCCAATTTTCCCAACACCATTTGTTGAAGAGATTGTCTTTTTTCCATTGGACAATCTTTCCTGCTTTGTCAAAGATTAGTTAACCAAGAGTTGAGGGTCCATTTTTGGGTTCTGTATTCTGTTCCACTGATTTATGTGTCTGGGTTTTTTTTGTTTTGTTTTTGTTTTTGTTTTTGTTTTGTTTGTTTTTTTTTTTTTTTTTGCCAGTACCATACTGTCTTGTTGATGACAGCTTGGTAATAGAGTGTGAAGTCTGGAATTGTGATGTCGCCAACTTTGTCTTTCTTTTTCAACATTCCTCTGGCTTTTTGGGGTCTATTCTGGTTCCATATAAATTTTAGGATTATTTGTTCCATTTCTTTGAAAAAAATGGATGGTATTTTGCTAGTGATTGCATTAAATGTGTAGATTGCTCTAGGTAGCATAGACGTTTTCACAATATTTGTTCTTCCAATCCATGAGCATAGAACGTTTTTCCATTTCTTTGTGTCTTCCTCAATTTCATTCATAAGTACTTTATAGTGTTCTGAGTACAGAATCTTTGCCTTACCACATAAAGTGGTAAGATAAGAAGTTCATTGGAAAAAGAAAAAGAAAAAGAGGAGAGAATGTGCTCAGGCTGGAGACTAGAACAAAGCCATACACTAGATTTAGTGTATATTTTGATCTATTAGAGGACTTGTATCTCAAAATTTAAAGAAAAAAAAAACTACATGTATACAAAAAATAAGGTTAAATACAATGGAGGTATAAAATATGACTGTAACAATGAAAATTTTAAAAGACTTTAAAAAAGGTATTGATAAGATAAAAAAATAGTTAAAAAAACATTAAAATAGGAAAGAGGAAAAGTTAAAAAATTAGAAAATAAGAAAAAATAAAATTAAAAAAAAATTAACTTTGAAAAAGTAAAGGATCATGGGGAAAAAGCCATGAATTCTATGTGTTACTTTCCCCTAGCTCTGGAGTTCCACAGTTCTCATTGATTAGGGAACTTGGTCTTGGCTAGATGTCTCATTGCTCTTCTGGGGGAGGGGCCTCTTGCAGTTATTCTCAAATGTTTTTGCCTGAGATGGAATTGCACCAGCCTTGCCAAAGGCCAGGCTAAGTGATCTGCTCGGGTTCACTCTTGGTATCTTTTGGTCCCTGAACACTTTCCATACATCTTTGGAGGACAGGAATGAAAATGGCAGCCTCCCAAACTCTAGCCCGGAGGAGTCAAGAGCTTGGGGCCCCACTCTTCAGTGCGCCCTCAAAGAAAAGAAGTCAATCTGTCCTGTCTCCCTGGTGTCCGACTGTACTCCGTGCTCACCCAGTCTGTGACTGAGCTTTTCTATCTCTAGTGCATGGCCCTATTTGGAGTCTCCAAACCTAGCTGATTCCTTCAGTGTACTCCTGCACTGTTCCTCCCAAAGGGAGAAGGTGAGTCTCCCTAGATCTGCCACTTATGCGGTCCCTGCTTGAAGAGCAGTGGTCTGATTGTGACTCAGATCATGGTTTAAGGTAACCCTGAGCTTTGAGTTCACTACTCAGTGCCAGTTCTGTCTCTGTAGCTAGCTTTCCCACTCCAATACCTGCCAGCTCTGCCACACTCAGACACCCCCAGTCTTTCTGTGACCCCATGGATCCTGAGACCACACTGTCCCCACAAGGGCTTCACCCCCTGCTTAGCCTCTAAAGTGACATCCCTCAGTGGGGCAGACTTCTAAAAGTTCTAATTTTGTGCTCTGCTACTCTACCACTTGCCAGGAGCCAGCTCCTCCCCTCACGGTCTATTGTTCCATTGTTTTGGATTCATGTCTCCAGCATGGCCTACCTTCTGGAAAGTGGTTAATTTTCTGTTCCTAGAATTGCTACTCTTCTTCTCTTCTATCTCCTGTTGAGTTTGGAGGTGTTCAGAATGGTTTGATAACTATCTAGCTGAAGTCCAGGGACCAGATGATATTTCAGTCTCCTACTCTTTTGCCATCTTCACTTTTTTCATTTTCATTCTAAGTTTTTCAATATCTGCAATTGTATGCTTTAAAGATATTTAATTCAAGTTGGAGTAGTGTGTTACATGTTTCATCTGTTTTAGCTGGTTTTGTGGGTAATATTTTTATCAGCTAAAAATATTGTTTTTAATATGAAACAATTTTAAATAAATATCTATATTGATACTTTCATAATACCTTAAAACTTACATAAAAAATTTATTTCTAATATATTAAGGTTATTCTAGTTGTATTTAGAACTAATCAAAATTTACCTAAAAATAGTATTCTTTTTTCCCTCCTTACTTATTTTGTCATTAAAAAAATAGCTAAGAGTAATATTAATTACATCCTATCTGGAGTTTATTTGTAAATATAATATAAGATTAATTGTTTTATTTCTTAATGAGCAACCTTTCCTTGGATTTCTTTAGGTTCTTACATTACGTTAATTACACATAATTTAAAAATAATAGAGACATCTAAAACACATTTTCATTTACATTGTTAAGTTTGTTTATATATATATATATATATATTTTTTTTTTTTTTCTCTTATACCATTCAGATCTGGCTATTTGTTTAAGTTGGTAACCATCTCTATATTCTTTTGGGCTTCTATACCTATTCAATCTAAATGAAAGCTGAATAGTTTTTGTTTTTGTTTTATTTGACAGAGAGAGATCACAAGTAGGCAGAGAGGCAAGCAGAGAGAGAGAGGAGGAAGCAGGCTCCCTGCTGAGCAGAGAGCCCAATGTGGGACTCGATCCCAAGACCCTGAGATCATGACCTGAGCCAAAGGCAGTGGCTTAACCCACTGAGCCACCCAGGCGCCCGAAAGCTGAATAGTTTTCATCTCCAAACAGCTCTATCTCATCCTAAAGAACTGTCTGAAGCCATTATGCTTAGAATACAATTAGTTTTAAGTGATTAAGATTCCAATAGTCAACTATAATCCCAAGTCTTGATACAACCATACTAATGAAACTTCCAGCCCTTTTCAAAAACAAAATTTGATTTTTTTCTTTTTTAATTACTGCCATTTATGACTAAAGGTCTAGCAAAATGTAAAAGAAATATTTATTTTAAAAGGAAGCCAAAATAATACATTCTTTCATTAAACTAAGCTTTGAGGCAAAATAAAGCTATTCCCTGGTAATTGCCAAAGAAACAGGAGACAAATAATAAATTTGGGGATCAGTAAGTTTTTTGAAACATTTTATTAATTGAGATTCTTGTAAACAGACTGAAAAAATATATGCATCAAACTTATACATCATTAGTAGATAAGGAGGAACTATTTGGAAACATATATTTTTTAAGAATATATATTTATATAAAACAGTCTGAACAGGGATGCTGGGTGGCTCAGTCAGCTAAGCATTTGCCTTTGGCTCAGGTCATGATCCCAGTGTCCTGGGATTGAGTCCCACATTGAGCTCCCTTGCTCAGCTGGAAGTCTGCTTCTCTCTCTCCAGCTTGCCCTGCTTGTGCTCTTTCTGTGATAGATATATAAATAAAATCTTAAAGCAAAACAAAACAAACAAAAACAGTCTGAACAAAGACGAGTACAGAGAACATCTTATTTCAGGAGATTAGTATGAGATTAGTGCTATAAACTCATTAATGTGAATACCACCCTAATATGCTTTTTAAAAAAATTATTAGCATCCAGATAGTTAAACATTAATAGGGAATATCATACCAATAAGCTAGTTGACTTGTTTAAACTTATGATCACAAATTATAAATGACAAATCATATTTACCCTGTAATCCTACTACATTTCCTTAGCGAGCTCAATTTTCATTCCCAAAAATTTTGTGTTTCACATGGCATCCTCTCTTCTCATACTACCAATATGTTCTCATCTACTCATATCTTCTGAAGCTCAATTGATCATCACTTCCTTAAGAAAATAAAAACTGTCAGACAGAAATTTAATTATGTCCATACACTAAATCTATAAACTTTTTGTATCATTATTCATCTCTTACACTGTCAAATAAAAACAAATCTGACAAGTAAGGAGAGACTTTATTCAAAAGAGCTATTGAAATAAAGGCAGTGGGATCTATTGTAATAGGAAAAACACTCAGACCATGAAAACTACAAGTCTCTAAGATGTCAGACAGAAAAGAAATTTCTTTCATAAAGGCTAGAGATAAGGTGTGAAAGAACTGAGTGTGAGCAAGAGGATGATGTAATTGTAATGAGACAGTTGATCAGAAAATGTCTTCTCTTTTGCTCAGCTGATCCTCAGGAGGGGCCTGAGAGGAGAAATTGTATGCTAGCTTAGGTTGAAGGTAAGTCAAAGATCAGGGACCTGGAGAAAGTAGATAGAGAAGCAAATTTGATCATGTCAATTGACAAGAATTTTTCTTTTATCAGCTGATCAGAAAATTGAACAAACAATTCAGCTAAGCCTTTGTGAGGCAAAGAATGGGAATTTAAAATGTCTTTGTCTGACCTTATTATAGGTAAAAAAGGGAGACATTATTAATAATTAAGTCATATGCAGAAAGGTGGTTTCCTGTAGTAAACTTCAACTTTTGAAACAAGAAGAGTAGGGGGAATGTTTAATTATTGTTGTTTTTTAGGAGCACAGAACTCATAAAGTCTAACATTGTTAATATATATTTGCATCTGTTAAAATGGAAGTATCTCAAATTCATGATCTTATGCTCTGTTCCCTTCCTATCTACTAAACATTTCTTTTCCTTTCCTCACCTTTACTTATCCTCTTCTCCCTTTCTACTAAATTATTTCCATAAATTCACAATCATGTTTATCCAATCTGAAAACAAACCAAGACAAACAAGCAAACAAATTTTTCATCTCTCTTTGTCTACACCCATATTTTTCCTCTCCCCTGACCATACAGGCTTGGTCCTTCACTTCATATTCATTTTCCAGTAGACTATAATCTGGAGCTTGTCCTTTTCCTTATCATGAATTCAACAATGACCTCCTTTTATTATTTTCATGGATATTTTATTTTATCAGCTTTCTGTACCTCTGCAGCACTAGATAAATGTGACCATTCCCTCCTTCTTGAAATATTCCCTAGGCTATCTACTAATACAATACATTTATCTAACCTCACTGAAAGCTCTTTTAAAATTCTTCACTTTGAGGGGCTGGAGTGACTCAGTTTGTTGAGTGTCTAACTCTTGACTTTGCCTCAAGTCATGATCTCAGGGTCATGAGATCAAGTACCGTATCAGGCTCCCTGCTCAGCAGGGAGTCTGCTTCAGTTTCTCTCCCTCTCCCTCTGCCCCCCTATGTGCACTTTCTCTCTCTCTCTCTCTCCAATAAATAAACAAGTCTTAAAAAAATAAAAATAAAAGAAATAAAATTCTTCCTATTGACTCTTCTCCTACACAATTTCCAAATATTAGAATGTGCAGAAATTGTTCTAGTCCCTCTTCTGTCTAATTCAGTCTAATTGTTCCCTCAGTAACTTTATCAATTCTCAAGGTTTTAGAGGCTATCTACAGCCTACGAATTTCATAATTTGTACTTTCAGCTAAGATGTCATCTGAGAGCTCTAGACTCATAAATACAATTTCCAAGTTGACACCTCCATTTGGATCTCAGATGTTAAGAGAAATTCCTAAACTATGTCACTTGGTTTGCTGTTAGCACCACAAATATTGCCACTGTTGCTAGGAACTTTCAGATGCCCTGACAACCAATGTGGCCCATAACCTCAAAAGACTAAAAGATGGCTTTCAAAATGATTCTAATGTTCAATTTATACAAATATTACAGATTACAATAAATGAAGATCATGAGAGGGGTCCCTGGTTTTACTATCTTAACTCCCACTTGAGAGCAGCATGCTACATACTCTGCTTGAGATGCCTGGTTGAATTGACTGAGCTCCTACCATCATGAATCCAGTAAAAATGAATTCTATGACCTAATTTTCAAATGTATAAAAATGTTTTTCCCAGGAAGTACAGCCAACTTGTTGAAATTAAGGGGAAGTGAAGATGCATTTAGCTGACAAAGTGTGCATGGAGTTGCAAGCAAAATTTCAAAAAAAGATAACTAAGTAATAAAGAAATACCTAAAACTAGCAATTTAACTCTTTCTGAAAATCTTGAATAAGCCAATATGATCTTTTTAAAGACAGAAGATGATCAAGTCATATTTATACTTTAGAAGCTTAAGTTAAAACCAAGAATTCACACATTTGGAGAATCATCCAAAGTTTCTCTATCCTTCAGTGTTGTTGAAAGTTACATCACTTGACCTATTTTTGGCTATTGGGTTCATTCATTCATATTGCTGTTCTTTCATTTTTCTTTTGGTTTACAAATCTAATTTGGTCTGGTCCTCCCATTCCTCCCCAATGTTGTGTAAATCCCTCCCCTTCTAGGTTTTACTTAAAGAGCTTATAAACTTTACCCCATTTTTAAACAGTAAGGAATAGTTGCTAAAAATTGATAAAGTTAAATAGCACAGCTCCTTTGAAGTCTAGTATCTAATTAGAGTTATTTCAGAGATTGTGTATTAGCTTCCTCAAGGTTTGACAAAGACAATGCCTTGAAGGCCTCCCTTCTATTGATTAAGCAGCTGGATCCTGTCATTATCTGTTCTCCTTCCTTTTTTGAAAATAGTCCCTAGAGAATATGACTGAGAAACACAGAACAGTAACTAGAAGTGATTGGTGTCATTACTGGGACCAGGAAAAAATGTGAAACTTCTAAGCAAAAAGCTAAAGCTTGAATTGCCTAAGAAATCCTGACCTACCTAACCTTAGACATTTTTACTCTATGGTTATTTTTTACAAGTTTGCATTGCTTAAAGACTGAAATTCATGTCTATTAAAACAGAGTACAGAAAGCTCTCAATATTCTAGTCTTGTCCTGCACTATTTTTTTACACACACCATTACTCCTATAGACTGTTGGAACTCTCCCTCCCTTTCTCTTTTTTAATTAGCACCTGCTGTTCAGTGGTGCTCAATATCCCTTGAAAAGTAACATGTTATTAGTGATTGATTACTCCAAGTTGTCCTTTTCATTGTTGCCTCTGGAGTACAAATTAGACATGCCCTTTTCTCTTGTATGCCAAACCATAACATCAGAATAATCATCCACTAATTGGATAATACCTAAGAAAATGGGAGTATTGTTTTTTCTTCAATTTCTGATTAGCCACAAATATAGACCATGCTCTCTGAGTTCTATAAATTAATGTCTTCCATACATCCTTTCCAAGAGGTCTTTATTTTCCTTTCATAGTGCTTATACCTATGAAGGCAAGTATCTGTGTCCCCAGCAACAGCAAGGTACTTAACACACATGAGAACTCCATAAATGTCTGTGGAACAATAAATGACATAGTGAATGTTGGTATTCACTGTTGCAAGTAACTAATAGAAAAACAAAGATTTCCCAGAAGGGTTCCAAGTTCCAAGTACTTTACAGAGTGTAAGGAAGGGGATGAAACAGGGCTTTAGCGTAGAACTGGAACTGGGACTGCTCAGGAAGTCTTTATTATACTTAATTTCAACCTCTTTCTCCTGAAATGCTTCATTTTTCTTTGCTTCCAATCATCTCTCCCTTTCTTTTTCTTCTGCCTCTCCCTCTGTTTCAGCTTCTTTTGTTTATGCAATCAATGTGACATGATCCCATGTCCCTCTGACTGCTTTTTGCAATCCATATTTACAAATATAGAAACCAATTTGTTCCTCTTAAGCCAAATGTCTTTCCCCAAAATAACTATGGCCAAAGGTTCAGATGCACAACAAATATAGTTGCAATCATACAGCTGAAAGAGGAAAAAAGATAAATTCTAGAAGTGGGTAGTAGGCACACAATGAGATAGGTACCTAATGGGATTCTACTACATAGCAAATGACATAAAGTGGCTATTAGGTGAAAAAAATAGAATAATATTTACTTAGACCTTGTTTTATGGATTCCTAGACAATTGCTTAGGATGTGTCAAGAAATTACAGACCTTTCGTCTTTCAGGTACGCTTGAATATTCTAATGGTGCTAATCAAATATTGTCTATTTCTACTTAATCTCCTCAATCTGTCCTTGCAATTGCAGGGAACATAAAGTTCATGATATCATCACTTTGCCTCTGCATCATTTTCAGGATCAAACTTAAAGGCTATTTCAAGCCCAACTACATAATTAAAATTTGTAATTTGTTTCCCTATGGTTCCAGACTTACAATGTAATGATTTGACACTGCCATTACTATTCCGACTGTTTTGCCCCTACTTCCTTGCTTCCATCCCTATAATCTCTGATGATGTATTCTTTTATTTCCTAACCTTGAAGATAAACCATGAGGAAAAAAATGAATTGATTTAAAGTTCCAACTGTTTTGACCAGCTCTTTGAAATACCTGTCTTTACCATGCAGGTCATTTATTTTTCCAGCTCATCAGAACCATTCATATTCAGGCCATTCTAGTTGTTTTATATTAACAGGAAAGTCTTACTGGTGTTTCAGTCCTTCTTTCCCCAACACTTTTTCTTCCTTTGTCTTCTATGTTATACTTTCTTCCTCCAGTTTCAGCAGCTGCTCATTATCTCGTGAAATTTTTGAAATAGAGTAGCCTTCTGTTTTATGCTGTTTTTCTTAGACTTTATAAGTGAACTACTAATATATAAACCAAGCAACATTTTAATATATTTAATAATTCTCTAACTTTTCATACTTAAATGTGACCTGAATTTTAGGAAAAGAAAATTTATGGAACTAACAAAAGCTAAAGGTAACTGGACACCTACTATGTGCCCATTACTTTTCTATGCACTTTACGGATAGCATTTCCATTCTTTCCAATGTCAACATCATATAATTAGAACTCTTCCTACTTCAAGGTGAGGAAACTGTGGCTCAAATGACTTCCCTAAGGTCACATGGCTGGTAAGTGAAGAAAGTTATCTTCAAATGTAGATTTGGGTCATTCCAGAGCCTATTCAGTTTGCAGTGCAATACATTATCAATGAACTATTACTGATTTACATATTTATGTAGACCCTGTTCTCTAACTTTCTAAGTCATTCTGATTTTTTAGTAAAGTAAGACCATAAGTACATACAGATGCAAAATTTGGAGTATATTAATAGGCCATAGTTGCTACTGTAAAATACACCACAAGTTTAGAATCTAAAAAAACTTAAAATTTATTATCTTATAATTCTAGAGGTCAGAAATCAAAAAATGGGTTTCACTGACTAAAATAAAAATGTCAGCAGGGCTGTGCTCCTCCTGTGTTTCAGCTTATAGAGGCTGCCCACATTGCTTGGCCTGTGATACTGCACCACTCTGACAATGCTTCCATCACCACATCTCCTTCTATGACTCTGAACTTCCTGCCTCCCTCTTTCACTAATAGGGCCCTGTGACTACACTGAGCCCACCTGGATAACCTGGGATAGTCTCCTTATCTCAATATTCTTGACTTAAGCTTGTCTGCAAAATCCCCTTTGTTATGTAAAGTAACATATTCATAAGGTCTAGGAATTAGAGCATCTTTCCTGAGATGATTATTCTGCCTAACAAAACATATGAGAGCTTTCCTTAATTAACACAACATGTTGTGATATGACCTATTACTTAACAGTGTGACTGTTAATGATGATGAAAATGTATTTATTGTTGCTTGATATTGGGGAAAAAAAAGTAGAAAAATGGTGTTTAAGCAACACATTATACTTCTGTATTTACAATGAACAACAATTATAAAAAACTTTTTTTCTCTCCTTTGTTCACCTGTTTCCAATTTTTTTCTGACTATTTATACTAAAAAATATTGTAGATTGAATGTGTCCTTTTATCTCGTCTCTTTCTTCTGTAAGATTGAATCAAGATCAAAGTATGAGTTTGTTATCAAAGAAACTGGATTAGAGGGACAGGGCTAAGGTCTATTTATTAACTCTTTCCCAAGATAAACTTGTTCAAACATTCCTAGATGGCATAGCTGGACAACTGGAAATTTCTAGTAGAAGTACACTTGCTCTAATTGACTTAGCACACTGTAAGCAAAAATAGTGAAGAGCAAATGTGATTGCAGGTAGGGGAACCAATGAGTCTGGGCCATGCATGCACCTGTTCCACCAACTAAGAAGAGAAAATAATCCAAGAGTCTTTCCATAAAGCTGGTGAGAAAGAGTGAACTTACATATAGTCTCTAAATAGACTTACATGATAAAATTTGAAAAAAACAAAAACAAAACAAAAAGAAAATAAGCAATAAATAAGAGCAGGAGTAGTAGGAGTTCATTTTCAAACATTTCTAAAAGGATGAGAATGACAATTTGGGGAAAAATTCAGAAATACAGAGAGAGAAGAAAATATTACCCTATTATCCTGAATAATATTTCCTCTATAATCTTCCACCTACATGTGCTTCTACTTTGAAATTGTGATTTAAAAAAAAGCCTGAAAGGCAAAAATTGACAGAAAGTAAATAATAAATATAAGTATAAATAGTAAATATCTTACTTCAATTTGAAAGAATTTGTTGTACAGTAACCATGGGACACAATTTTCTAGGCACTGTGAAAAGCGCAGAACTACTGGTAAAGAATAGATTGCATATGGTGAAGAGAGAATCAAGTGGCACTATCATAGATCCAAATATCTGGGAAGAACCCACAGGAATGTTAAGCAGAAAGGGGGGGAGTGAGGAGCATGAATGACCTTGTGTCAAGTACACAGAGAATCTGAAGCAGGGTATAGGGACATAAAAAGAAAAAATATATTTAAATAAACAAATGAGTGTGAATTGCGTGATTAAAGAAATTATTCAAAGATTAGTTCCTTAAGCATATTTAAAATAGCTGATCTAATTTTTTTTTTCTAGTAAGTCCAATGTCTCAGCTTCCTTAGGGACAAGAGACTGATTTCTACTGATTGCTATGAACTGTTTTCTTTCTGCATATAAGCCATACTTTCTTGTTTCTTTGCAAGTCTTTTCATTTTGGTTTAAAACTGCATAATGTGATAGCATAGTTATTAATAGTTAAAAATAGCATAATGTAAACTCTGGAAGTCAGAGCCAATCTCTCTCCCCACCCATTTGTTATTGTTATTGTTACCTGCTTAATGACTTTTAAGAGCTAATTTCATAAAACTTGTATGATTTTTTGGGGTGTAGTCACTGGCCACTGGTTAGTTGTCACCTAATAATTGGACAGATATTTCTTCAAATAACTGAGATGGATAAGATTCCTAACCTTTGCCAGGGGGCTCTGTATTGCGACACATCTCAAATACTAAGCCAAGTACTATGTTAGCTTTTGCTTTCTACTTGCACGGAGCCTCTAAGCCAGCAAAAGTTGAGTTCCTGTGGCCTTCCCAGGTCTTTCCTGAGTATCTGCATAGTCCTGCTTACATACCCAACTCTACACACACCCAACACCCTCACACACCCAACATGTGTACATATTCTAGGTACCCAGGAATATGTAAAAGATTTTCCTTTATTATGGACATCGTCTTCCCTAATTTTTGCTTTTAAGCTTTTGGTGAACCTACTTTTTTGCCCTGTTATCTATCTCCTCAGCTTACTATAAAATTAAGCCTTTTGTCTCTATCAATTTAACAAATGTCCTGTTGGAAGAGAATTTTCACACTGGTTGAACTCCATGTCAGAGCCAATAAAAACAATTCTGAAAGTGGGTTTTTTCATAAAACTACCTGACAGATCAAATGATGGTAATTCTCTGAGAATAAGATTTTGAAGGAGTTACAAACCTTTTCTTGTCTTCCAGTTGTGTCCATGTTCCTGGTTTTCATTGTGATTATGGGTTATTTGTTTTCAAAGCTACCAGAATGCTTGGGAGAAGAGATTGGGTATATGGCAAGCTAAGATACCACAAATCTCACTACTCTCTCAAATCTCACAAATCTCTTACTCTCACAAATCTCTTACTGAGATTCAGCCATTTTATTTGTTTGTTTGTTTGTTTGTTTGACAGAAAGAGAAGGCGCAACTAAGGGGAGCAACAGACAGAAGGAAAGAGAGAAGCAGAGCAGGGAGCCTGATGTGGGGCTTGATCCCAGGACCCTCGATCATGACCTGGGCTGAAGGCAGACACTTAACCGACTGAACCACCCAAGTGCCCTGAGATTCAGCCATTTTTATTTAGTAAACACTCCTTGTTTGCTGCCAGCTTTTGGTTAATTTCCAGAATTTTGAGGTTAATTCTGACAATTTTGATCAGTTTCCTCATTGCTTTAATGCAAGAAGAAATTTTAGGGGGTTCTTCTCTGTCAGTTTCACTGATAATGCCAATGTAAAGATTAAAAGACCAGGTTTGGGGGGCAACCCCACAATTTAACACATAATTGCCTTGTTCGTTTGAGAAATGATGGCAACTTGAAATAAGATATTGGTAGTAGAACTCAGCAGAAGTAAACAAATTTGAAAAATATTTAGAATAAAATATTATCAAGTCTCATGTTGAAAGTTAGAATATTGTAGGCAAAATTACCTCTTCATGCTACTCCAGTGGTTACATTATTTTACATAGCAAAAGCAATTTTGCAGATATAATTAAGATTTTTAATCAGCTGCCCTTAAAAGAGTGAGAATATCTAAGATTACCCAGGGCTATCCAATGTAATTATATGGGCTCTTAAAAGAAGAACAAGACAAAAATGAAGATGTGGCAGAAGAGGAAGTCAGAGAGAGTCAACCCATAAGAAGGGCTTGCTATGGGCCATTGCTGGCTTGAAGAAGGAGAGAACCATACAAAATGTATGTAAACGTATAAGGGGACTCTGAGAACCAGGTGAGGACCAAAGAACTGGCCAATACCTTGCTTTTAGCCCAATGAGACTCTGAGGAAGGATTCTAGCCACACTGTGACAGACTTCTTTCCTACAAAACTCCGAGGTAATAAAATGTTTGGTAATGTGTTATGTTAGCAATAGAAAAATAATACCAAGAGTGAAGGAGAGAGATAAAGCAAGGTTGCAAACTTATTTGTGGCATACAAGTGAATGGAAATGGAAATTGGCATAATTTTTTGAAATTGGAACAGATTAAAGAATGAGCAAGTGAACTCCAAGTGAGAAGCAAGAATCATGAGTTCAATTTTGGACAAGTTCAGGATTCAGTACCACAGAAAGTTCAAGTAAAAAAATGTTAATAGTCTACAGCTGATATAGATCTGGAGCTCAGAGAGCAAATCAGGGCTAAACATATGAATTTGTTTGCATATAACAGTTAATCGACACCAAATATATGGATAAAATTGCCTACAGAGAGAGTACAAAATGAGAAAAGACAAATGATTATCTGAAGCTGTGTTACCCCCAATTTCTTAGGTATAGCCTAAAACAAGTTTCCCTTAGTTAAACCTATATCTTTGCTCTGTGTTCCTCAATCCACTTTCAGATGGATATTTAGAGTTTGAAGTAAAGTGTGTCTTTCTCAAAACACGTCAGGGGGCAAGAATAGCCAACATATTCCAATATGCTAACATATTCTTAGAATGATTCCTGAAAGCCCAAATAATTTAAATAACAGCTTCACTATCATATATCAAGGACTGCCAGTTTTTAGCAGACTGACATAATGAAACTCCCCATCACCCTGTTTCCCTTACGTCAGACAACTCTGCATTTGATGACTGAGCTTTTAAATATCACACTTCTAAGTATGTAATGTCTGCATTTTACAGAACCCCTTCATTTGAAAAATAAAGAAAACCTCAACTAGCTCAGGCAAAAAATAGAAATTTATTGAGTATACGCATTCAATAAGTAAATATTTATTTTTTATTAATTATATAGCAAATCAGACACTGTGCTAAGTGCCAAATATTCAGAAATAAAGAGTAACACCCTGATATCCTGCACTCCAAGGAAAGAATCTAGTCGGGATATGCAGATATTCAGTAAAATATGCAACAGAAGGATGGTTGAATAACTAAGTTAAAGCCAAGGCAAAGATGGAGCTGAGCTTTAGAGACCACTGAGATAAGAAATCACAGAAAGAATAACAACTACTGAGGGCCTCCATTGTATTAGACCCTTTTCTATTCATTATCTTAGATAATTCTCACAAGTATATAATTTGAGTAGTATTAGCTACATATTGCAGATGAGGAAACTAAGGCTCAAAAAGATGAACAAACCATCTAAAATAATGTGAGTGGTAGAATAGAGAGCTAATATTTGGACCCAAGCTCAAAACTTCAACATTCATGCTCTTTTCACTACATCATTTTACTCCTACCCTAAAATCCAGGACAATGAGGAAATGATAGTTATATCCAATTTTCTTTTCTTTTTTATATTTTATATTTTATTTATTTACTTGAGAGAGAGAGAGAGAGAGAGAATGAGCAGGGGAAGGAGCAGAGACAGGGAATCTTAAGAGACCCTCCACTGGTGTTGGGCCATCTACAGGGTGCTCCACTTCACAACCCATGAGATCATGCCTGAGTCAAAAGCAAGAGTCTGATGCCCAACTGACAGAGCCACCTAGGCACCCCTGTCCAATTTTCTTTAAAAATATAAAACGTGACAACTCTCTCATTCATTCATGTCAATGGCCTAGTTCTATGACTTCCACTTCCCTGTTTGAGACTGTTTCTCTCCACAACTGACTCCATAGCTTTGAATACATCCTACATTTGTGTAATGAATCCATTAGCATGGAAATGATATAGATATATAGCTATATTATATATAGATATGATATATAGGGATACATTAAGGCTGAAATAATCAGTGTTACTTCATTAATGCAAATTAGGAGAGGCTAGCTGCATATTTACATCTGAAAACAATAAGAAAATGAAGGGATGTTAATAGATTTTTTTAAAGGTAAGTTAAAATTAAAGTATTATATGTAAGCTTGTTACAATACTGATACAGTTTAAATATATTAGGCAAGAATACATTAAAAGAAACCCAACCTGACAGATTTTGTATTGTTTATATACCCCATTTACATGCCATTTCTGAAGACAAAGCCATTTGAGATGGCTGGGCAGTAGAAGTATAAACCACAGTCTGTGAATGCCAGTATCAAATATGTCCATAAAGGGAATAGTGTCCCCAAAGAATATTACTTTTAAGGAAAGCTCATTTTAGAGACATAGCTCAGTAATACAATTTTTGAAAAATGAAAAAAGATCAACTAATGTAAAAAAAAGTTAATGCCTATTTTGATCTATGTATTTCATTTTCTTCTGACAGCAGTGCCAAGCACTGAAATCCCAAAATTAACCATGAATAATGCATAAGCAACACACAGGTTCATCTAGCCATATTTAAAGTCCCTGGCTTCAGGTTGACATTCCATTCATTAGGTGGGAGAGAGAAGAGCCTGTATTTTCTAATTCTGTGGGATAATTCAACGACTTCTTTGGTGAAGTGCATGCATCCACACTGGTATAGGTGCCTGTGCACTTAGCTGCACACATACAGGAACAGCAAACACAATTATTTCAACCTATAAAATTCAAATCCCAATTTCTGAACTGTTAGTAATAATGTTTGGTGATTCACTAGATGTAAGATAAGGTTTGTGTAACTCCAAGAAGAGCAAAATCATTACCCAAAGTAAAGCTGATATCATTTTGAATATATTGTATTTATTTAAGTATATTCTCCTGACAATAATTTGCATTGTGTTTGCTCATCTATGCTTAACAAATAACTCTATATCAAAAGTGAGATCTGGGCACCACAGCCTGATTCTGTATACCATGGGCACTAAAGGGAAAGTGTTACCCAGTGGCCCCAAGCCCTCCAAATTTGGATTCTTTCCTTTCTTAGAATAGTTCAATTGTCCCTCATCCCAAATACTCTGGGCAGTGATCACTGTCCCAATAATTTCTGAAGTTCTTGGAAGGAGCTGCTATATTTCTCTTTGTCATCTCTATGTCCAGACTTAAATTCCAGTTATTCCTGAATGGTTTGATCCCTGCTGGCCATCTCAATTCTTATAGCTTCCTTCTTTTCTTCCTATCCCATAGTTCTGTAAGTGTATCTCATTCCTTGTTTCTTCTTTTGAACCTCCATTGGAATTCTTTTTGGTGTAAACCAACTTCAACTCAGGGCTTTGGCAGAATAAGGGGACTCTAGCAGAGTAGATGAAAGTACATAAAAGAAAACAATCTTTATCACTGGATATCAGTGCCTTAATGGTATTGAACCATAACCACAATAAAAAACTTCCCACCAGTTACCTTATTCTAAGGCTGTTTGTTTGCTTATTTTTTAATTTTTGTGTTTTTTCTTCCACAACTTGCACTCATCATGTCTCCCTCACCTTGTCTAGCAACATCTTGAAACTCAAAATTCAAAATATCTGCTATTTTGTTAAGCAATCAAGCAGAGGATGTTAGTTTTCCTGACCTCCTTGTCTTTCATACCAAAAGGATCACTAAAATGTTTCACTAAACAAAAGATATTATCTGTGATCTCCAACTTAAGACATATATACCAACAGAAAACTGAAACTGAAGTTTTTCTTTCATATAAAATGAAATCCATTGGCAACAAACTGTCCCACTGATAGTCTGTGAAAACATAAAAAAATTTTGAGAAACTGATTCTCCTCACATTTACTGAGAAAATCTGAATCATGGTTGGTTGGCTGAATACTTCTTACTATCTTACACAAAATTAAATTAGAAATATTAACCCTCTTGATTTCAAACAGGGGCTCACAAACACTCCAAAATATTGCAAAATTATTGCAAAAATATTACAAAATACTTTGGAGTAGATTTACAACAAAAACACAAAGAGGACGTTGGGTTTGTTTAGACACGACGTCTGCCCACTTTCCTCCCAGTTCCCTCAAATGCTCACATCTCACATACACATTCTCTGTTTTGAGGTTTGTCTCAAAGAGGCTGACAAGGTCGTGTGCAAAACCAGTATGGGATTAGTTTCTCCCCAAATCAGTCAGGGTATGGTAGGGTCCCTCCAGCTGTATTAGCAAGTTCAGGTACAGCAGCCCTTTCTCAGTGAGTCTCAAGATCACCTAAAACATAACCTTTTAAAAATTTTTTCAAGAAAATGCCTATTTTTCTTTGCCAATAGGAAAAAAACCCAAATTTGTATTTCCTCATTCCATAAGATATAAAGCAGTGCTAGAGAAATTGGAGGACATGAGAAGAAAGAGTCTTTTTCTGTCTTTTCTAACACTTCTTATTAAGGGGTACACGGTAAAGACAACACTTCATTCTGTTGAAGCATTAGCATTCCAGGGTCAGGACAAAAATATCTGTGTATCAGATTCTACCTTGCAGCCTGGTTTATATGAAGTTATACTCCAGGAAATGGTCTTGCACACAGTTTTGCAGAGTAACTGATGCATTTCCTTTTGTAAGTTGAATTGCAGACACCAAATACACAACCCTTTGTCACTGTTCTTTTAGCAAATGTTATTTGGGCCTTTGATATATTTACCATTGGATTTCCTCCTTAGTTTCTTTGATGAGTTATCTTTATTTGTCTATTTCTTTATTGCCTTTCCACCAATTTATATTTTCTTTTCCTTTTTTCTCTTAAGTATCTGATAGGGAAAACAAAATATGTAGGACTTAATTCATTGAAACTTTTTAAATTTTCAAAAGTTATTTTGGTACTATTATATTTGGAAAGACATGAACTTTTAATATAGACCATGTTCTAGTCAAACACCTCATCTTATAGAATAGGAAGTTGAAACCTAAAGAAATTAAATAAGACTTTGCTGAGAATTTCTCAGATTTTATTAAAACAGGGATCCTGGCCTCTTGCTTCCCAGTACATGGCATTCTATTATATGTCCTGCTGTCCTCAATCTCTATGGTGCATTTAGTTTGTCATACTCAATGATAGCTAATGTGTTGCATTACTTACTATTGTTTTATGTTTATTACTATTATCTAAACTACTGAATTATAACTTTTTTGAAAATAAAGGTAATGTCTGATTCTATAGTATCCTTGGAAGCTAGTACACTATAATGGTGGGCACATTTTTTGAGACTCGCTTAACACTTGCTGGGTAATATTAACATATCCTTTTTTCTTTTTTACAAATATCTTTGCTCATCTTCTTTCTTCTTGAATTGACTGAATGATGTTAACCAAGATCAGGGACACCTGGGTGGCTCAGCTGGTTAAGTGGCTGCCTTTGGCTCAGGTTATGATCCCAGCATCCTGGTTTCGAGTCTTGCATTGGGCTCCTTGCTCCACAGGGAGTCTGCTTCTCCCCTTGTCTCTGCCTGCCACTCTGCCTGCCTGTGCTCTCTCTCTCTCTCTGACAAATAAATTTTAAAAAAATTTAAAAAAAAAACCCTAAGATCAGATTAATTTCAGGAGTAAGTAATAAGTCATTTTATATCTCCCCACTAATGGTAGTGTGAGAAAATGTTGCTAGAATAAATGAAACCTTTAAGAAGCAACTCTAATCCACCCTGTACTGATGTTTCCATATGGAAGGAGCTCCACTACAATAACACTCTCCAGCCTCTTTGTTCTAGTCCTCATTCTTTGCCTGAAATCTCATGCTTTCCCAAAGGAGGTTAAGAGAATGTTTTACTGAGGACGGGAGTTCTGTTTTCGCAACTCCGTGGAAATACCATTTATACTATATTCTACTTGGTGGCCCTGAATCTGGCCTTCTTTAAGGAGCCTAATTGTCTTCAGAGAGGTTAGTTTGTTATTTGCTCTCAGCCATGTAGTAAGCTCAATCCTATAGTTTGAGGGGATAAATTTAATGTGTTGGAGCAACAGTAGCAAAACACTTGTCTGTAAATCTGGGCTATATTGCCCACACAACTTCTCAGTAATGAAACTAGTATTCTGGTATTTTTGACCCCTATGTCATTTGCTTCCAAATTCAGGTGCTAGGAAAAAGGGACTGTTATTTATTTAGTGAGCCACCTCAAATATCAAGAGCAACTACCTCTTTTTGTAAATTGCTTCAAAAGCCCTAGAAGAGGACAGCAGATATATTTTAGCTGTAGACTGTCTAAATGTTTCAGAAGATAAATATGGATGTCCACCAATTGCAGGAAGGAAAATGGGGTGTTAACTCTCTCCTAGTATAGCAGAATGTGATAAATTTATCTTCCTATTTCTATTACTTCTGTATTCCTGGCATTACAAAGACCATTCTACAAAACAATATACTGATTCATTTTACCCAAGTTAATATTCTAACAGGATACTTTACCCAAGTTAATATTCTAACTGGAGGCTACAATTTTTCACATACAAGCTCCTTACACAGAAAGTCATAAAAAAATTTTTTTCTGGTGTATTGCTGAATTAATATGATACAGAGTCTCCATCTTACAAAGTTTGTCACTTGCTAAAATAATGTTTTAGAAAGTCATGGATTGGGGCACATTTGGTGGCTCAGTTGGTTAAATATCAGACTCTTGGTTTGGGCTAAGATCATAATCTTACAGTTGGAGGATGGAACCCCATGTCCAGCTCTGAGTTCAGTGTGGAGTTTGCTTCAGTCCCACAGGACTATATATATTTATGTATATAAAAACTGCTGCTTGAATAACTGGTTTCCAATCACCCTGAAACTAGGTATTAACATCACTCCCTTAGAAACACTGTCAGGCCTCTGTACTACCTCAACAATTGGGAATTGTCAAGAATAAAGAAGTCTACTTGGACAATCACAAAGTCAATCAAGAGCTAGGGCAAGGTTGAAAAGTAAGTTTCTTCACCTACACAAGCCTACTCCTTCAAGACTAATAGAGGGATCTGTTTCACATAATACTCAGAAATAAACACAGAGAGTCAAGCAAAATGAGGAAACAGAAGACTATGTTCCAAAAGAAAGAACAAAATAAACTTCAGAAAAAGACCTCAATGAAATAGAGTTAAGTAATCTATCTGCTAAAGAGTTCAAAGTAATGGTTATAAAAATGCCCACTAAACTTGGAAGAAGGATGGATAAATATACTAAGAACTTCAACATACACCAAACTGTGTGTGTGTATACCAGACAAAACTGAAGAATGCGATAACTGAACTGAAAAATAAACTAGGAATGTTCAACAGTTGACTAGAGAAAGCAGAAGGATGGATCAGTGACATGGATGATAGGACAGTGAAATCTATCCAAACAGAGGAGCAAATGGAAAAAAAAAATTAAAACATGCAGATAGCTAATGAGACCTATAGGACAATGTTATCAAGAGGAATAACATTCACATTATAGGGCTACCAGAAGGAAAAGAGAGAGAAAGAGGCACAAAACTTATTTGAAGAAAAAAATGACTGAAAACTTCTCTAACCTGTGGAAAGACACATAAAACCAGTTCCAGGAATCCCATAGAGTGTCCAAGTAAGATGAACCAAATTAGATCCACATCAAAATACACTGTAATTAAAATGTCAAAATTAAAAGAGATTCTTAAAAGCAGCAAGAGAAAAATGACTTTTTATGTATCCTCATAAGGGAACCCACATAAGAGTATCAATCAATCTTTCAGCAAAAATGTCATAGGCCAGAAGGGAATGGCATGATATGCTTGAAGTGCTGAAAGTAAAGAAAATTTTCAAGAATGAAGTACCCAGCAAGGCTATCATTCAGAATCGAAAAACAGATAAAAGTTGCAGATAAGCCAAAACTAAAGGAGTTCATCACCACTAATTCAACCTTACAAGAAATATTAGAGGCACTTCTTTAAGCAGAAAAGAAAAAAAAAGAGAGTTATTAGTAATAAGAAAACATATGAAAGTGAAAATCTCACTGCCAAAGGCAAATAGATAGTAAACGTAGTGGATTAATTACTTATACATCTAGTGTAAAGTTTCAAAGACAAAAGTAGGAAATTAATTATAACTACAATAATTATTTAAGGGATATGCAAAATAAAAATGATGTAAAATACAAAATCAGAAACATAAAATGTGGTGGAGCAAAAGTAAAAATTTAGAGGTTTTAGAATGCATTCAAATTTAAGTTGCTATCAATTTAAAATAGACTGTTATATAGAGAGGTTATTATATATGAACCTCATGGTAACCACAAAGCAAAATCCTGTAGTAGCTACACAAAAGATAAGGAGAATGGAATATAAACATAACACTAAAGAAAGTCATCAGATCACAAGGGAATAGAGCAAGAGAAGAGAAAAAAACAGAGAAGAATTGCAAAAACAGGTATAAAACAATGGACGAAAAGACAATACGCAGATACCTATCAATAATTACTTTAAATGTAAATTAAAATGGATTAAATTCTCCAATCAAAAGCCGTAGAGTAGCTGAATAGATAAAAACACAAGATTTATCTATATGTTGTCTCAAGAGATTAATTTCAGATATGAGAATATGAACAGACTGAGAGTTAAAGTATAGATAAAGATACTCTATGCAAATGGAAATGAAGAGAAAGTTGATACAGCTACCAGATAAAATAGGATTTTAAAAGACAGACTATAATAAGAAAAAGAAGGGCATTACATAATAATAAAGGGGTCAATCTAATGAGATAATATAACATTTATAAACATCTATGCACCCAAAATGGGATCACCTAAATCATAAAGCAAATATTCACAGACAGAAAGGGAGAAACTGACAGCAATACAATAATACAGCACTACAATAATAGTATAGACCTTTAATACCTCACCTCCATCAATGGACAGATCATCCAGACAGAAAATCAACAAGGAAACATCAGTTTATCAGTTTTCTGTGACACATTAGACCTGATTAAAAAAAAAAAAAAAAAAAAAAAAAAAATATATATATATATATATATATATGTAATCTCCAAAATATTCCATCCAGAACAATAACAGCAAAATACACATTCTTCTTAGGTATACATGAAATATTCTCTAGTATAGATCACATGTTAGGCCTCAATACAAGACAATTTAAAGAAGATTGAAATCATATCAAACATCTTTTCTGACCACAGTAATATGAAAGTAGAAATTATTTCCAAAGAGAACTGGGCAAATCACAAATGTATGGAGATTAAACAACTTAAGACTGAAAAACCTCTGAGCCAACAAAGAAATCAAAGGGGAAATTTTAAAAAATACCTTGAAACAAATGAAAATGGAAATACAGTAATCCAAAATCTTCGGGATGCAGCAAAAGTAGCTCTAATTGGTAGGTTTTTATGAATACAGGCCTACTTCAAGAAACAAAAAAATCTCAAATAAATATTCTAACTTTATACCAAAAGAAACTAGAAAAAGGAGAACAAATGTCTCCCCAAGTTAATAGAAAAAAGGGAATAATTAAAACCAGAGTGAAAATAAATAAAATAGAGACTAAAATCAATAGAAAAGATTAATGAAGCTAAAAGCTGGTTCTTGAATGGACAAACAAAATTGACAAACCTAAAGTCTCATGAAGAAAAAGAGAGAAATCTCATAGAAATAAAATTAGAAATAAAAGTTAAAACTGACAACACAAAAATACAAAGGATCGTAAGGCAATACTATAAATAATTATATACCAAGAAACTGAACAACATAGAAGGAAAGGATACATTTCTAGAAATACACCATCTTCCAAGACTGGATTCATAAAAACATTTCAAAAGGAACCAATAAAAGCCAGCATCAATATTCATATATGCATGAATATTCATATATTCATATGAATATATATGAATATTCAATATTCATATATATGTATATATATACACATATATATGAATGATACATTTCTAGAAATACACAATCTTCCAAGACTGGATTCATAAAAACCAACATATATATATATGTGTACGTGTGTGTGTGTGTGTGTGTGTGTGCGCACGCTTTAGTTTATAGTTTTAGATAGCTAGCTCTGTCATTGCAAGACAGAGAACAAAAGTCCAGGAAAATAAGACTCACATTAAGTGAACTGCAATGCTAGGAAGATAAAATCCCCAGAATAATTTTTAAAAAGAATATATTAACCTAGAGTGTTTCAGCAAACTTTCTCTGTAAATATCAGATAGTAAATATTTTAGACTTTGCAGGCTGTTTGGTCTCTACTGCAACTTACTCATTTCTGACTGTGTAATGCAGAAGCAGCCAGAGATAAAAAATAAGGGTAAGGGTATGTCTGTGTTCCTATAAAATTTCATTTACAAAAACAGAAAGTGGAAAGAAATGGTCAATAGACCATAGTTTATCAACTGCTGGCCTAGAGATCCAAAATGGGTGGATTCCTGTCATCCATATCCCAGAATGATGAAGTAGGATCTCAGGAAATTGGGAAAATACTGAACATAAACAAATCCTAACGTTTCCTAATGTTGCCAAGGGCTGGTTCTGCCATAACACTCTACATGGAATATTAAATCTTACTTGATTCTTCTTTTTTCTTCAATCACAACTCAGTTTAGCAAAAAAGACCTATCACTTTACAAAAGATGCTTAGGATCAGTTCCCTTTCCTCGTGAAAGGACATATTCATTGGCAGCAGTATAATAGAGTAATGGCTAAGAGTGGTGTGAGTTCTGAAGTCAGATTTTCAACATTTGAATCCTGCTTTGGCCCCCATGTCCCCCTCACATATGTGACCTTGGGCTTGAAACTTAACCTCTATTTCTTCATTATTAATTTGAGGATGTTGATGGAGGCTGCTTCGCAGGGTTTTTATTAAGAATACATCAAAGATGGGCAAGGCTCTTAGAATAAAGTCTGAAAAATATTAATTGCTATATGAGGATTAGTATTGTTTTTATTCCTTCTAAGCTGAGAAAAAGAAATGGTTTTCTCTCAACTTATTCCTGTGTTTCAAATATAAATAGATGATAGATAGATAGATAGATAGATAGAATAGTTAGCTACTCACTGTGTTGCTTCAGACATGGCTGAGTGTGGGGAGAAGATTTCTGAGCATAGTGACATCTCAGCTCAGCTCTAACCTGCTTGCTTCTTCGAGGCTAGATGCTAGTGACTACGGAAAGCTAGGTGTGAATGCAGGTTCAGATTTTGTAGAGAGGGTGACAGAGACAAGTGGGCAGAGGTTTTTCACTCTTGGCCTAGGCCAGTTTCTAGACCAGGATCAGAGTCTCCTGAGTAAGAAATAGAAAGCAGGAAGTGACAGATCCTGAGAAAAGTTTTGCCTATAGAAAGCCAATGAAAAAAAAAAGAAAAGAAAAAGAAATCCAATGGATCCCTTGGAGCATCAGAATGACTGATTTTTTTTTTAATTTTATTTATTTATTTGAGAGAGACAGCATGAGAGAGAGAGAGAGCACAAGCAGGGAGAGGGAGAGGCAGAGAGAGAGAGAGAAGCAGTCAGGGAGGCAAACACGGAGTTCCATTCCAGGAGCCTGGTATCATGACCTGAGCCAAAAGCACATGCTTAATTCACTGAACCACCCAGGTGCCATAGATATTTTTGATAAAAAAAAAAAAAAGGAACCAAATAAATTGCCCAAGCCCTCCCTACCCCTGAGTGAGGGAGACAAGGATGGAATCAGGCTTCCTCAAGATGAAAACCTTCTACATTTTCAGGCCAAAGATAAGATACTATGTCATTATGTAAAACTGCTGTCACTCAGGGTTCTCCATCAGATTTGACACAATGAGCCAACAGAAAAACATAATAGCCTGTTTAAAGGGACCCAGAAGCCAATGAGAGCATTATCAAACAAAAGAGAAAGAATCCGAGCCAAGAAACTGGAGCTGCTAGAAAGAGATAATAACTTGACAAAAATAGTAATAGCATTTATGGAGATTCAGCCCAAAAGAGACATTTTGGAAATATAAAATATAGCACAATTTTCCAACCAAACAATTTAGTAGACAATTTGAAGATTCTGGTCACTCTTGAGACCAGAATAAATAATTCAGAAGACAAAATTCAAGTCTTCCTTCAAAGCATTGTGGAAAAATATAAAGAGATAAAAATCATGATGGAAAAGGTAAGTGATTAGGATGTAAGATCCAGAAAGCATAACATAAAAAGTTCCAGGAAAATGAAAAGGAATCAACAGAGGAGAAAAAAGTAACTAAACTTTTTTTTTTTCCCTTGAAATGAAGAAAGAAAACAGATTGTAGTTCTCACTCAATTTCATTCAGAGCTGGTAGGAAAAGATGCATATTTCTGCATAGATGATTAAATGCCTGAGCATTTAGAAGGATTTAGAAGGAATTGCAAAGTTGCAGGCCAAAAAAATGAAATTACTATAAATTAAAAAAAATTCCTACTTTCTCATCTCTAGCACTGGACACTAGAAGTTAGTAAAAATAAGATCTACCAATTTCTTTCTTTCTTTCTTTCTTTCTTTCTTTCTTTCTTTCTTTCTTTCTTTCTTTCTTTCTTTCTTTTAAAATAGGCTCCACATGGTACATGGGTTTCAAACTCACAACCCTGAGAACAAGAGTTGCATATTCTACCAACTGAGCCAACTGGGTGCCCCATGTCTACCAATTTCTGAACGAAGATTAGAATCAAGAGATGTATTTGGGTTATGGACATTGGGGAAGGTATGTGCTATGGTGAGTGCTGTGAATTGTGTAAGACTGATGAATCACATACCTGAACTCCTGAAACAAATAATACAGTATATGTTAATTTAAAAAAGATATGTGTTAACTTGAGATGCATTTACTCATTAAGGCAAAAGAAATATATTTAGGACAAACAATATTTCCAGTGGCAATATTTATGAAATTAAGTATAAGTGGATAAAGATGTTTGAAGAATGTGACAATAAATACAAATAGCTCCTTCTAAAGAGGAGAGACATTTTCTAAAGGGAATTAATAATCTAAAACAAAAAGACAGGATAAGCAATGGATTAGTGGTGCATCTTCTTGGATGAAAATCATGTTATCTTGTTGCCAAATAATAGTATTTAAAATATATTTTTGATTATAATAGGAAAAAGAATTATAAGCATTTATAGAATGGAACCATACAATTAAGTTTCCAAATTAACAAGGAAAGAAAATGAAATAAATAGATACTTGCTCACATTTGGAAAACAAGAAAAAGGAAAAAGAAAAAATATACATAAAATTAAAACTAACCACAAGTAAGTTGGAAGAAAAACAAGTATATTCACCATCATGGTAAACATAATGAGTCTGAACAAAAATATGCTGTTTACAGGGATGACTAAAAATAAACCCCAGCAAGATGCTGTGTTCAAGAAACTCTAAAGACAAACTGTCAGAGAGAGGTTGAAAATAAAGTAACGGGCCAAAAGAATCAGACAAATGAACACGCAAAAAGGAACTAGGGGGTGTCAATCTGAGGTCAAGTACAATTTAAGCTATAAAAGAAAAATACTAAAAGAAAAAAAACACAACAGAATTAGCCACAAAGGACACAATGTATGAAATTACAGTAGTCAGAAACTTACACACACTAAAACTTGCCTGCTAAATACATAAGGCAAAATGATTATGAATACAAGGAGAAACTTATGAAAGCACAACAAAAGGAGCCTTGTTTGATTTAGTGTTAAAAAAAACTGAGGATAGACAAATACAAATAGATAATCCCATGAATTGACTTGATTGAGTAGACATATAAATAAGTTTATTCAATATGTACACAATTTTATTAAGTACCTGAACACATAGATACATAAAGAGATGATAGATGGATAGATAGATAGAAGATAGATAGACATATTATTAGTTCAGGATCCTGAAGGATTAGAAATAAATACTTTTAAAATTACTGGCATAACTACTAAGAACCTCATAAATATGTTGCAAAGATTATCCTTAGACCAGGAAAGAAGTCAAAATATAGTTTACAAATTATGTAAGGAGAAGTGAAAAGGAAAATACAACTATTGAGACAGAACAATCTACACGTAGTAAAAATGTGCAACCTGTGATGTCTTTGATAATGAGATCAAGAGAGAAAAAAATATATTTATGTATCTTAAATAATAATTTAGAAAAAAATTGAACCCAAATCAGAGAGGTAAGTGTTTATGAATGTCTATCAAACTGAATTTAATTAAATAGGAAAATAAATAGGTAATAAGTAAAACAGTAAAATCTCATTAATATGATAAGTTTATTACACAAAAGTTGAGACAGAATGAAATAATACAAGCTTAGGAGTGTAACTAGCAAAAATTTTTAAATCTAGAGGAAATGGCTGATTTCCTAATAAACAATAAATGATAAGAATCAATACAAAAAATAATTGGGAAACTAGAATTTATCTAGTATCAAGTATCCATTGTAATGGTCACAATGACCAAGTGAGTAAATAGTCAAGATTAAGTTAAACGTTAAGGAATGGATGATTTCAGGGGCGCCTGAGTGGTTCAGTCAGTGTCTGAAGTGTCTTGAAGTGTCTGCTTCAGCTCAAGTCATGATCTCAGGGTCCTGGGATTGAGTTCTGCATCAGGCTCCCTGCTCAGTGGAGAGCCTGCTTCTCCCTCTGCCTGCCACTCTACCTGCTTGTGCTCTCTCTCTCTGTCAAACAAATAAATAAAATCTTAAAAAAAAAAATAAATGAACGGATGATTTCAGTACAGCTCCAGGAGGTGATTTCAGCATCATGGGAGTATGAGACATTCCTTGTTTTTTTCTTCCCTCAGTAAAAAATATTTGGCATCCATCCATGGACAAAACTGGCTTTGTGGGAGGGATGGGATGCAGTACCACATGCCAGGGGGTCCAGAGGACAGGTGCATAGGGTTTTAGGCCGATAGATCTCACTCCCTAGATTCCAGCTAGGGACCCTACAGTGGCCTGTGAACTGACTCCAGCCCCTGGAAAACACTGTTTTGGACAATTGCCTGCAGACAAGAGATACATTTCTAAAAATGCACAATTTACCAAGATTAAACCGTGAAAAAATTAAAAAATCTGAGCAGACCAAAAACAAATAAGGAGACTGAATCAGTAAACAAAAATCTCCCAACAAAGAAAAGTCCAGGACAAGATAATTTCACTGGTAAATTCAACCATACATTTAAAGAAGTATTCAGGATGCCTGGGTGTCTCAGTCAGTTAAGTGTCTGCGTGCAGCTCAAGTCATGATCCCAGGGTCCTGGAATCGAGTCCTGTTTGGGGGCTTCTTGCTCAGCAGGGAGCCTGCTTTTTCCTTTGCCTGTCACTACCCCCGCTTGTGTGCTCTCTCTCACTTTATCTAATAAATAAATAAATAAAATCTTTAAAAAAATAAAAAATAAGCAAGTATTAACACCAATCCTTCTCAAGCTTTCCTAATTCTTTTGTAAATTACATTTTAATGTAATTAAAAAGTAAGAGTACAGTAAAAATAAAGCACACTTTGTCTTCATATTAAGTATATAAAAATATTCTTAACTCTAACAACAAAAAATGTCTGTCTTCTTTTTGTTTCTGGAATATTCATAGCCACACTCCTAAGATACACATGAGCTCAGGCCTCTGTATTATAAAACAAATAGTGCAAAACCAATTGCAAAAGGAAACTGACACTCAAACAAACTATAGAAAATTGGGAAATACAAGCACTGTGCAAAACAGGTAGCCTCTATTCTAATCCAGAAAACTGTTCTCCCATAAGAATGTTAGCATATTGTCCTCAGACCTAATTTTTTAATAAAAGACAAAAATCCAGATATTTTATGTACAAATGTCCAATTTAAAATAAAGAATAAATCAGTAAGATATCACTGTGGCTGGAATTGTACCCATGGCCCAACATTCCACTTTAGATTTGGTCATGAGACTTCTGTAATATACTTTGGAAATAGAAAGAAATTTTCTCAGGTATACTACAGCTAGTTAATATCCTTTTTGAAATCTTCAAGGGCACTGACCTTGCATATGCATAAACTTGAGTAGTAGATTACATTTAAATAAATGACTTGCCACACATACAATATTCTAATTCGGGTCTTTGGTCTCAAATGAAGGTTTATACTATCTTAAAAGAGTCTATCAAAAGTTACAGATAGTCTAGAACTAGAATCAAGGAAGCCAAATTCAGAAATGGAGGATTTTTTTATGGCCTCTCTCCTGTCCTTATTTCTTTAGTTCATATTATCTCAAGGCAATTTAATACATTCAAATTCTCTTTCTATGTCTCATCATGCAAAATATTTCATAGGGTAATCTAAGCAAGTTATCATTAGATCATATGGATGCTTGAGTCCAATTCACCCAGTAGGTAGGAGGAAGACACATATATAACCATGTGCCTAGATAGTATAAATTCTAAGAGGGGCAGATTTATTTTATAGAAGTGATATCTGAGTATATATATCAGTACAAAATAACTACTTAGATTTATAGGGGTCACTGTTATTAGGAATTTAATAGTTTTGATGGATTTGGGAAAAGGCAATTAGTATATATTTGAGTATGGATTATTATTTGAGTTCTTTTCGAAGTGTCCATTTTTCTTGCAAGGGATGCAGTATGATAATTAGTGAGACCCCGGGGGATTCTGCAAGTTCAGTCTCAGAGGAATAACTACAGCAGACTGTAGATGATAAAAGGGTTCTGGTTAATGAAGAGCTTAGCAACATCCAACAGCCTTCTTCAAGGCTGTACTTGGAATTATGAGATCTCTAAGTGTGTGCTAGTCTTCAAAAGTGCTTTGGTAAAGTGCTTTCAAATAACTTGTATTAGTTTATTAGGGCTTTCATAACAAAGTGCCCAAATTGGGTAGCTTAAAACAATAGAAAACAACAGGTTTTTTTTTTCACAATTCTGGAGCCTAGACGTCCACCCAGAGACCTCCCTCCAAAGGCACTAAGGCAAGATCCTTTCTTGCCTCACTCAGTTTTCCAGAGCCCCAGGCATTGCCTGGCTTGTGACAGTATAACTCCAGTACCTGCTTCTGCCTTCACATGGCAATCACCTTTCTGCGCCTCTTCTCTTACAGACACCAGTCATGCTGGATTACCCACCCTCGTGGTCTCATCCTAACTTGGTTACATGTGCAAAGACTCTAGTTCCAAATAAGGTAACCTTCATAGGTACCAGGAGTTGGGACTTCAACATATCTTTGTGGAGGACACAATTGAAACCATAACATAAGATAGACAGTAATTTCCTATCAATTTCAATCTGTTCAGTTGGGTTTTGAAGACACTCCTTTCCATAAAGCAATGGCATGCAACCTTGGTTGATTATTACAATCACCTGGGAGCTCTTAAACATCCCAATTCTCTAGCCTGCACTGCGAAGCAATTACATCAGCATCTCCAGAGGTGACCTAGGCCTCAGTATATTTGAAAGTTCTTAGGTGATTCCTATGTGTATATAAGTTTGGAGACTGCTGCAATAGACACAAGGGACAACTAAGTGTAAAAAGCCTGCTTTGTTATTGAAGAACATAGTTCCATCCCTGAAGTCAAAATAATTTTCTGTGACTTGAACTGAACTTCACAGGCATGGTCACAACAGTCAGACAGTTGCAGGCTCCTCCCTGCAGGGTCAGAGCTTGGCCCTGCTGACTTCTAACATTTGGCCTGACAGTGGTCAGATCCTGTGAGTGAAAGAAAAAATGCTAGGTCTGCGTACACAGGATTTTCATAGTCCCATAAACTAGATCAAGCCCCCCTGGAGAGCAGTGAGAGGTAGAAAAAGTAATGGAAAGTTATGAATATTTCCAAGGTCAGAGAACCACTCCTTTCTTTTCTCTAAAAGAAGTAAATATGATTTCCAGTTCCAGTTACAAAAGTATGATTAATTGATTGTTTTCATTCCCTACAAAATATTGTCAACCTAAAATTGAGTTTCTTCTCAATTTACCAATTTAACTTTTAATGGCTTCCCCTTTTCCTATCCAATGGAATCATCCTCTGATAATAGTTCCTATACAACATGGAACATGCTATTTATTTTCACATTTTGAATATGACTATCGATCCAAAGCAGGTATGTATTGATTGATTTCTTTATTCATTTATACGTACAGCCCATATTTCCCAAGCACTGTCTGTTCTCTGAGCCATCAGACATCTTTCTAGTCCCTATTTTGGACTTTAGAGTCTATTAGGAAAGACAGAGAATAACATGCAAACAAATAAATATTTCAGGTAGTGATAAGGGCTCTGGAGAAAAATAAAGCAAGGCAAGAAGAGAGTGTGACAGAGCCCAGGAGAGCATGTGCCAAATAGAGTCTCTTGGTACTCTGCTTCCAGTCCTGTCCATTCTATGTCCTCTAGTTATGCTAGATTTGAAGAATAAGGAATGCATTTCCCGAACTCCCTTTTAGCTAGCTCGCTAAGTGCGGTTTAAGTTTTACCAGAGGGGTGCCCTTGCATAAGATATGGAAGGTTCAGGGATGGAGAGGCCATTTTCCTGCACTGATAGCAACTGATTGCAGACCTCAGCAGATGTGAACGTGTGCACTACTGGCCATCAGAGTCCACTACCTAATATCTGCTTAGGTGTGAGGTTGATGTGGCAGCAGCTGTGAAAGTAATGTTGGCATCAGCCACTTCTTGAACCTGCAGAGGCATGACCCAAAGCCAGGGGTGGAGTCTTCATTTTCTTTCCTTTTAATGATTTAGTAAGCTCTTAATTTTCAGGTTAAACTCCTTTCTGCCTAAAATACCTACAGTTATTTCTGTTTGCTGAACTGAATCAAGACAGTTACTTTCAAAAATAGTGGCCAGGGGGCACCTAGTTGGCTCAGTCATTGGGGATCTGCCTTCGGCTCAGGTCATGATCCCGGGGTCCTGGAATTGAGCCCCTCATCAGGCTCCCTGCTCAGCGGGAAGCCTGCTTCTCCTTTTCCCACTCCCCCTGCTTGTGTTCCCTCTCTCACTGTCTCTCTCTCTGACAAATAAATAAATAAAATCTTTTTTAAAAAAATGAAAAATAGTGGCCAGGAAAGTCTCTCAAAGAGTTGATTTTTGAGTGGATAAGTACCTGAATGAAAACAAGGCTGTATTTCAGCAAAGAGCTCAGGAGAGAGCTCTAGTCAGAGAGGATTAAAACTGCAAACGTGAGAGTTTAATTCAATGTGTTCGCAAGAGAGCAAGAGTTCTACTAAAGTGGGGGGATAAAATGGGTAAGAGGAGGGTTAGCACATAATATGAAAAGAAAAGCAGAAGCAAGGTCACTTCTGGCCTTTTCTTTTAGGGTCTGACAAGATGGTAAGATATATTCCCAGATAAGATGCTACTGGAATGTTGTAGCAAGGAAGTGATGTAAGTTTGGTTCTGTATGGAGAATAGACTATAATGGAGCAATTATGAAAGCAGGAAGACCAGATTGAAGGCTGTTTCCAAGATACAACTAAGAGAGAATAATACACGGACTATGATGGAGTGTTGGAAATGGGGAGAAGTGAACAGGTATTGGATACATTTTGAAGGTAGTGCCAATAGGACTTCTGATGTGTCATATGGAATATCCCATAGAGCTGGAATTGAGTGAACATATAATTTTTTACCCAAGTCAGAACACCTTGAAAATGAAGACTCCTATAATTTTTGTTGGAGACACAAATGTAAACTGGGACTGTCCGTAGATTATGGGCCCCATACGTATGAGGAAAAGAAAGATTTCAAGAATGACACAAAAAGGGGCACCTGGGTGGCTCAGCGGGTTAAGCCTCTGTCTTTGGTTCAGGTCATGATCTCAGGGTCCTGGGAACAAGCCCTCCATTGGGCTTTCTGCTCAGCAGGGAGCCTGCTTCCCCCTCTCCCTCTGCCTGCCTCTCTGCCTCCTTGTGATCTATCTCTGTGTCAAATAAATAAATAAAAATCTTAAAAAAAAAAAAGAATGACACAAAAGTCTTTAGTTTAAACTGTTGGATGGGTAAGTTTGCCATTTGGTGAAGTGAAGGACTGGAGGAGAAGCAGGTAGAGGTTGTTTAAATCAAGAATGCTTCCCGGGGGGCATCTGGGTGGCTCAGTGGGTTAAGCCGCTGCCTTTGGCTCAGGTCATGATCTCAGGGTCCTGGGATCCAGTCCCGCATCGGGCTCTCTGCTCAGCAGGGAGCCTGCTTCCTCCTCTCTCTCTCTCTGCCTGCCTCTATGCCTGCTTGTGATCTCTCTCTGTCAAATAAATAAATAAAAATCTTTAAAAAAAAAAAAAAAGAATGCTTCCCGGGCTGGTTTCATGGGCATGTGAACCATGCTCAGAAGGGTATCTCTAAATGTACTTGGGGGTTACTAAACCAAGATTAAGCCACAGGAAATTAGGGGAGAAGCCAAAGATGGGCACAAGATATAGAAAATGAAATAAACTCACCATTATAATTACCTGACAATCATCATATAACTAGTGACCAGAGTAATTTGATTATGAGTCTCAGGAGGTTGAACAAGAGATTCTCTTCTTGTCTAAATCCAGGACTGATCTTAGATATTGGGAGGGAGCTAATCCTACAAATGATACTCAGTTGTCTTTATTAGTGTGATTAGGTGAGAGGTATAACTGGGGAATGGGCAGAGTTTAACACAGGCAAAAAAAATGGATATTGATATTGAAGCGTTCTCTACCAACAGACACACAAACACACATGTACACACATAGGTATGCACGCATGTGTATACACACAAACACATGGTAGAGAGTCCAGGCAAAGACGATGGGTTGAGAACACCAAATATATGCTAAGTGCTACAGGTCACTAAAGATTTCCTACTTAATTTCATTTGGGTAAATGTAGGAAGAAAGTTTAAACTGTGATTGAAGAATTGCTTTTTTTACCTAAATTAAATTAAAAAAAAAGAATTACCTAAATTTATCATAATATATATTTCTATCTTTCCATCTTTTTTATTTTTTGTATTTACTATTTCTTGTTTCCCTTCACCCTTACTGTTATTCTTCTTCAATTTTATATCTCTTCTCTTTGAAGGATCACATGGTATTCAGTTATTTAAGAGTTAATATCAGAAGACATACAAATGGCAAACAGACACATGAAAAAAATGTTCATTATCATTAGCCATCAGGGAAATTCAAATCAAAACCACATCGAGATACCACCTTACACCAGTTAGAATGGCCAAAATTATCAATACAGGAAACAACACGTGTTGGAGAGGATGTGGAAAAAGGGGAACCCTCTTACACTGTTGGTGGGAATGCAAGTTGGTGCAGGCCCTTTGGAAAACAGTGTGGAAATTCCTTAAGAAATTAAAAATAGAGCTTCCCTATGACCCTGTAATTGCACTACTGGGTATTTACCCCAAAGATACAGATATAGTGAAAAGAAGGGCCATCTGTACCCCAATGTTCATAGCAGCAATGGCCACAGTCGCCAAACTGTGGAAAGAACAAAGATGCCCTTCAACAGATGAATGGATAAAGAAGATATGATCTATATAATACATTGGAGTATTATGCCTCCATCAGAAAGGATGAATACCCAACTTTTGTATCAACATGGACGGGACTGGAAGAGATTATGCTGAGTGAAATAAGTCAAGTAGAGAGAGTCAGTTATCATGGTTTCATTTATTTGTGGAGCATAGGGAATAACACGGAGGACATGGGAAGGTAGAGAGGAGAAGGGAGTTGGAGGAAATTGGAGGAGGAGATGAACCATGAGAGACTGTGGACTCTGAGAAACAAACTGAGGGTTTTGGAGGGCAGGGGGATGGGAGGTTGGGTGAGCCTGGTGATTGTTATTAAGGAGGACATGTATTCATGAAGCACTGGGTGTGGTGGATAAATGATGAATTCTGGAACACTGAAAATAAATTTTTAAAAAATAATTAAAATTTTAAGAAAAATTAATATCAGCATTATTATTTTAAAAGAATATGCAAACCATAATTTCTACTTAATTATTTATTAGTTATTTTATAGAAGGCTATTTTTAAGTGAAATGTCGGCATCTGGATATGAACATAAGCAGAAGAAAACTGGTCACTTCTCTTTTTCAATACATCTTTGTTTCTGCAACCATGATTTCAAGATTAAATTTAAAGAAAAAAATATAAGTTGTCTGTTTAATCCTCTCCTGCAGCATGTAAAATAACAGGAAAATTCTTTAATCCTGCCAAAATGCTACTTATCTAGATATTCCTTTCATCAATTCAATAATTTTATTACAATTAATACATACTAGCAATGAATTGACAACCACCACCATGCTCAGAAACGGGACACATCACATTTAAAAAAACATTTTCTAAATCAATTTTAATGAGTTTGATCCCTTTACTGCTAAATTCGTAAGAAATTGGTGTTCCGTCTTTATTGAGGTAAGCTTTTTCTGATGACTTACAAAGGGAATATCATTGGGATTCATCAGTCTACACTGGGAAAACTCCATGGCCCTAGAGAGTGGGAAACTCTGATGCTTCCCTACCACCCTTGAGCACAAAAGTGCAAGCGTATGTTGAGACTATAAGTGTTAACACCTGGGAAGCAGCCTTCTCTTTGTGCCCTACATGCCCTGTGTGTGCACAACTCTGGACCCTGACACTTGGACTACCACAGGAGCCCCTCCTGCTACATGGCTAGTAAATGAACCAACTCAGTTTGATATAAAGTCACTTTGAACAATACCAGAACTCCCTGTAAAATGTTACTCCTGCCCAAATTTTCATTTTGTTCTAAGACTGCAGCTGAATTTAAAATGAATGCAACAGAGTGGTTACATTCCTCAAAATTCAGGTCCCTTGGGCTGGTCTCTGGTTTTCTGAGTTCTGACTCACTCGGGATACTAGCTCTACCAAATAGTTTGACTGCCTCTCCTGGGAAGAAGATTCCACAGTCTCTCAGGTGCTAATCCATCATCTAAACATAAAGTGTCCCATTAAAACTGTTCAAATGATTCATAATATTAGAGCCCCCAGCCACTTATAAAGCTAAGATAAAAAAGAATAAAAAAAAAACAGAAATAGTGTCTGAGAAAAACATTTTCCCAAGTTATATAACTATAGTGCCCATGAATAAACCAGACATATAAAGGCTCCCTTTACTATTGATTTTTACAGTTTAAGACATCACAGACAAGATAACTTATAGTAGGAATAGCTTTTCTTTCTACTGAAAAGAGATAATTTGAGGGTTTAACTGAATACACACTAAGTTATAACCAACTTTGAAAATTTGATAATCTATGAGGGCTGTTTTTGAATATTGTAATGTGCTGAAAAAGCTTCTGTAGTTTTAATGCCATAAAAAAGTCATAAAAGGACATAAAGTGAACTAAATGCCATAAAAATGAAAAAAAGAGAGATGGGAACAATATTTAGAAATGTCTTTTCTATTGGGCAGAATTTCCTGTTTATAACTGTGACTCCTAATTGCCTCAATATGACACTTTATGTCCCTCAGAATGAAAATGTGTCCTGTCTTTAAATCTATGTCTATGGTTTTCCTCAGCTTTCCTCACTTTGCCCAGATGTTGGCAGATCAGAGAGACAAGAGAAGGGGCAATGTCAAACTGATTTTTTTAAAATGATTTTCTAGACTATAAGCTCTACTGAGATTTTATTCTGTCTTCCTTGCTGCTATACCCATGACCCACCACAAGGTGACAAATAGTAGACATTGTAAATATTTGTTGAATAGGGAAATTCATTAATTACTTAACTGAAGGGGATCAGGGAAAATTTTGGACATAAGAGTCTCTGATTTTTTTGGTAGCATTTGGAAGTTTTAGCTTTCCTCTATTTTTCTGCTAGCATGTTCGTCTGCATCTTGCAGCATGCTAAATAGGGACCTCCATTCAAATCCCTTCAACTCCAAACATTTAGCCCCATTCTAGAGACTGCTTTGCTTCCAGCTTAATGCGGCTGATCTCTCTGATGGCTACTGAAGCCTACAGCACAACCTTCTTGCAGTGTCCTGATGAAGATGATTTTCTAAATTTGCCCTAGAAACCGCCATTAGATGTATCTTAAACTTGGGCATTCTATATCCATCATGCTTATGTTGATGACATTTAATCCCAATCTCTTTAATGAATGAAAACCTCATTAGAATATAAAGCAAATTGTATTCAATCTTTTCTGTGATGTTCAGCTATAACCTGAACTCAAGGGAATAAATGTGGCAAAAACTTAGCTCCATTTTCCTGTGATTTTTTTTTCCTCTTGCATTCAACTTAGGAAAACTGCACCTAATATGAAAGTATCATCAATTTTCAGCACTTCAGGCATGTGATATCATAAGCAGTGGTTTTCTGTGAATTATTTAGTTTCTTGGACCCTTGAGTACTCATGGTAGTTTTCCTTGACCTCTACTCCTCCTTTCTTTCCAAAGATTCTATGAATCTCCAATTCCTTACATTAAATTCCTCCCCATTGAAAATACCTTGAATGGTTGCTCTTTTACTAACACTGAATGATTCTATTTGTTAGTAATTTGGTCAATGTCTGAGGCCATCTTGTGGTCAGGGTTATTTAATTTGCAAATATACTTCTTTACAATCTAGTAAAAATTTATTATATTTTCATACAGTCTGATGTATAAGAAACTGTCATGCAACCTGAGATAGTTCTCAGTTCACCCCACCCTTTGGTTCTAAGGATTATAGCTATGGTAATGTAAGTTAGTTTGTTTGTTTGTTTGTTTTAAAGATTTTATTTATTATTTATTTGACAGAGAGAGAGAGAGATCACAAGGAGGCAGAGAGGCAGGCAGAGAGAGAGGGGGAAGCCTGCTCCCTACTGAGCAGAGAGCCTGAGGGCGGGGCTCGATCCCAAGACCCTGAGATCAGGACCTGAGCCAAAGGGAGAGGTATAACCCACTAAGCCACCCAGTTGCCCCAGTTTTGTATTTTTTGTTGTTGTTGTTGTTGTTAAGATTTATTTGTTTTAGAGAGAAAGCATGCACAGTCACATGTGCCACGAAGGGGTGGGGTCAGTGTGGAGGGACACGTGGAGGAGGAAGAGAGACAAGAAGACTCTGCAATAAACAATAAGCAGAGAGGCCCTTGTGGGCCTCCCCATGAGTTCATAACAGAGCTGAAACCAACAGTTGGACCCTTAACTGACTGCACCACCCAAGCACCCTTGGGCACATTAAGTTTTAACCCAATTGCTACATAATCATTCTGAGTTATATAATTTATTTCAGTAATTAACATCTGTAGTATATAAGAAAATCATAAAATCTCAAACCAATACTAGAATTGTTCAGTACTTCCCCACGGTCAGAGGTCGGTCCAATGTGATACAGTCCTATGGAGCAAAACCAGGTATTTTTTTCAAAATCTTCTCTGAGTATACTCCAAGTTTCTTTAATTAGGCTTGAAAACAAACTCAGTGTGGATGGGCGATAATCTGAACAGTGCTAGTAAGTGCAATATTCCCAAATAAAATACAAACATTGAAAAACAAAATCAGATCAGCCCATAGCCAGATTTCTTTGAAAAACCATCTCTTTGTGAGATACCAGGACATTTTTAATAGGAAATAAATGGTGTCCCCAAATTCCAGTTCTAAAGCATACAGGTGATGTAAAGTGCTATGTCAGTCTTTGAGCCATAATAGCCATTATTTGAAGAAAGGTAGAGAGGGGAGAAAAGATTTTAAAAAGAAAAAAAGAAAGAAAGAAAATAAGGGAGAACTGAAAGGGAATAGTGTGAGAGCAGGAAAGAATGAAGAAAATACAGAAAGAAAAGTATTCTCATTTACTTTGACCACAATTATGAAATCTTTAGATGTGTCTAACTGTAATCAAACAGGTGTTTACTGAGACATCAACTTCCTGCCTGGGGCTCTTCCATTTTGGAGGGCTTTTTCTCTGAAACTTGCTTTAAACAAGGTATGAACTATGGCTCCATCTCTATTAAAAAGAAAACAGGCACAGGGTCTCTTAAGTAGTACTGGAAGTTTATTTTCATTTTTCCATCTGTTTGTTAGATGCTAACAAAAAATTAAGAATGCTTATTTGCAACCAAAAAGAATTATGAGATCTCACATAAATAAAGGCAATTGTGTGATGTTTTAATTTTTGTTTTGGACAAAAATCCAAGGTCTTGTGCTTTTATCAAAAGGATATAAAAGATAACTGTTTAAAAAAATAATCATTTTACTGACAAAATGGTGTATAGCTCATTTTTTAACAGATGGCACAAGAAGTGACTACAGGACAAAGTACTTCTCTTAAACACTATTTTTTTTCTTTTTTTCAGCTTTAGAGGTATAATTGATGAATAAAATTGTAAGATATTTAATGTGTACAATGGATAATTTGATATATGTACACATTGTGAAAAGACTCCCCTTCCCCCAACCATTGAGTTAATTAACACAGCCATTGCCTTACATAGTTACGTCTTATTTATTTATTTATTTTTGCTGAGAACATTTTAGTTCTACTCTCTTAGCAAATTTCAGTTATACAATAGGGTGTTATCAACTATAGTCACCATGTTATATGTTAGATTCTCAGACCTTATTTATTTTACAACTAAAATTTTGTACCCTTTTACCAATTTTTTCTATTTTCCCTATCCCATATCTCTTAGTAATGACTTTTCTACTCTGTTTCTTTGAGTTTGAATTTTAAATTTTTCTTTTTTTTTTTTCAATTCCACATGTAAGTTATACTAGGCAGTATTTCTCTTTCTCTGTCTGGCTTATTTCACTTAGCATAATTTCTTCCAATAGGACAGATCTTAGTGAGACACAGAGTCAGGACATACACTAAACTGTCTAGTAAGGATGGCTACAAAATGAGACAAAACTCCATTAAATGATATTAGACCACTATTAACTACTTGCACCACTGCTCAATGAAGAATTTACTGCTAGAATTGTAAGTAACCAAAAAGAGTTAAATTAAAAATAAGTTAATTTACAACCAAATAATAACTGAGCTATCATATAGGAAAATTGGACTCTATTACTCATACTTTTTACTTTCAGTTTGAAATGGAGTAAATGAGCTAGATTTGTAGAGGCAATCAAAACCTTCCTCATTCTCTCTTTTGTATTTTTTCTGATAACGGAGTTCTGACTAGGTCTTTGGGAGAATTAGAACCCACTACACGTTTGTCACATATTTCTGAGGTTTGGAATGCAGACATTCTCCACATTTACTTAAGAATATTTTATTTTTTTTACCTCTCCCATTTTTTCCCCAAGTCCCTTTTTCCTGGAAATAATTGCTTATAACAACAGATCTGAACAACCAAGTCTTCTGTTTCATCCTAATTGTTTTGATCATTGGCCACAATTTTTTTTAGAAGAAAAGAATTGCATTTTGGAAATGTGTGTGTAGTGTGTGTATGTGAATGAGTGCCCGTGTGTGAGTGTATGAGTTAAATATGAATTAATGTCCTAGATTTACCAGAGAAGAGACAATATCCTGAGAGTTCCAACCCATCTTATAACAGACGTAAAGTTAATTTGACGTGTCAAAAATACTATAATATTCTAGCCAAGGTTTTTCTGGAATAGTCTATCACCATTGTTTCTCTCAAGTTAAATAAGGAAGTAAATAGCATGGCTTCTATCGGTCCATTCTAGCCTACTTGCAGGGAAATGTGTATCTGTACTTGAAAGACCATTTGGATGACATTTGAATCAAAATACCTGTAGTTCACCTAGGAAAGAAAAATTTATGATTCTTTTTTACCAACTTGGGAAAAAAATGTTCCTGATGTCTTTTCTGGGTTCACCAGAAACTCTGCAGAGCACCATTCTTGCTATTGTTAGAGAGGGGATCTTTATGGATTTTGATACATATTGAATGCAAACATCAGGGACTCCATCAGAGAGTAAATTATTGTCAATACTATTAGACTGTACAAGGAAGGATGGACATATCAAGTAGGCAGTGCAGTCTGAAGAAAGTTGAAGAGGAATAAATCCCCTTTATTTCTCCAGAACTCTTAACTTGTATTTTATTTTAGTCAGCAAACTCTCCTCCATTCTTCTCTTCTAGTAATTTCCTTTTCCCTCCTTCCCTTCCCCTTTTTGTAGACAATGGGTTAATGTTAGCATTTTCTCATCTCAGAAGAAAATTATTCCTTCTTATTGTTCTTCAAAATATACAGTACTAAACTTGAGATGATCCCCTGATAATAAACATATACTGATAACATTAAGTCCTTGACGTGCCCTCTAGAGACCCAGAACTTATATAAGAATCTTTTCAACTCTAACATACAAGTTGGTGACTTCAGTTTCCCAGAGTCTGATAACTACAAACGGCTAAGGAAAGAAAGGAAACATTCTGCCTTTGCTCTTCTCTGCTCTGCTCTGCAAGGATGCTTCTGGAACTCTCATGGGTTTACTTCCAGCAGACTGAAAGTTGACAAGAGCAGTACTTTCTGAGTTGTTAGAAATTGGAAATAATAGACATGTTAGATAAATTATTTAGGCTTACGTTAGCAATTTTTTTTGTGGGGACTGTAAATACTGTCTCCTTTTAAAAAAGAATTAGCAATTGCAAGAGTCAATATGTGAGTAATATTGATGGAAATTACCAGCACATCTAATTTATTAAATCTTCCTTTCCAGAGAGGTCTAACTTTGTTTTCATTCCACAGAAGAGTCCCAATCTGTGGGTAATTTTAATACTATATCTAGGCAAGGAAAAGACATTCGAAGCAAGAATAGTGAAGGCATATTACATTTTCAAACTTTGAGGGAACCTCAGGTTGGAAATTGACTTAGATGACCTCCATCCTTAATTATAACTGACCAATTTCAACAAAGGCTAGACACCATCAGCCAAGCTTTGCTGGAACAGTATGTGGTCAAGCTTGTGATTCTCACACTATCCCTCAAGGAGTCTGGTCTTTGCAAATGTTGTTCGAGTGAAAAAGGAGAAAAGTAATAATACCTTTTTACATTTTTTGGTTTGAAATATCCTTAAAAGGAATTAAAAGGTTTATTCTAAGTGTTTTCTCTGAAGGGAAATGGCAATTAATAATTAATATAGTTCTAGCTATACCTGACAGACCTTTTTGCTACAATCAGTGCATGAGATTCATGCATCTTGTCATTTACTTAGAGAGTACCTTCTTTTTCTTACTCATATATTTTTTTTAAAAATCATATTTTCCTTAATAAAAGTAACTTGGCAGACAGTCTATCCTAGAAGCCATTTTTATATCAATTTACAGCTGGCAATACTACAATAAAAAAGAGGCTAACTGCCTGTCCTGAAAGAATACCAAATTAGTTACAGTGTCAGAAATAGAAACCAAGTCCCATGATTCTTGATTCAGTATTCTAGTTCACAATGAAATTATGAATTATTAAAAATAGTTCTAGGGAAGAAGCCCTCTTCTTTGAGAATATACAGTTGAAAAAGAACAATTGCCCCCCTGCTAGTCTATGGTTGAACAAGAACTGCATTCTCTTCCAAGCTAAACTATAATTTAAAAAAGTAAAGATAAGTATTTTCCTGTAGAAGGTTATTATGGAGTTATTTAAACATTAGTTTCAGGAGGATACATAAAGTTTTTAAAAGAATCAAAACAGTTATCCTACCCAAAGGAACTGTGTAATATCCACCATAATTCTATGCCACTCTAGTGTGTTGAAACTTACAAAATGCATTATCTATAATACGAGGTTACTGACACTCTTAGATTAAATGAATTCCCTAAAGTCAGGCTGGTTACTTGTGACTTGAATATGTTCTTTTAATTTTGTCTAGTGTTCTTCTTAAGTAGACTATCCATTCAGTTCCTGGATTTATGATTAGGATGATAAAATCAATATGAGACTTACTTATAAATGATATATAAATCATTATGACAATTCATATGTAGAGGTAATGTTTAGACTTTGCCAACATTTGTTTAATTTATAACAGGATGCTAAAAAAGAGAAAAACCTCATTCGTAAAACAATGTAAGACTTAGAAAAAAAGTTACAGAAACAGTCATATTTCCAAAGGAAAATAAATTATGAGTGGAATCACTGCCCACTGGGATGTGCAAAGACATTTATCTCAACCAACATTTATTAAGCGCTACTTTATGCCAAGTCATAGTTTCACATGGTCCTCCATTTCCATCTGCTTTATCTTCAGAGACACAATCCTCATCAGGGCTTAAGTCTGTTTTAGCTGACCTGAGGTGGGGATACACATGGGCATGGTAATTTTAGCACAAATTATCACTAGGGAAACTGACACAGATGAAGAATCGAGTCGCAAAGGGACAAAGGATGACTAAGTCAGGAATCTAAGGTAAGAACTTTGTCAGGGTACCAAAAGTCTTCAGCAGATCTGGGCAACATCATAAAAGCCTTCTATCCCAATGAGATAGAAACGTGAAGTGGACTGGTTAATCAAAACTTACTTAAAACAGGTAGTCTCAAAAAAGAGATATACATAGTCAATTGTTTTAACTTAACATCTATATATTTGTTTTTATCAGCAATCTTTAGATTGGCAGGTCACAGACTTTTGGAAGGGGGTGAACATCTGTGATCAGTCACTTAAACTGTCCTTTTTGCACAAACCATAATTGTTTTCTTTAAGTTTCTTTTTTTTTTTTTTAACTTTGTTTATTTGACTGAGAGACAGAGAGAGCACAGAAGCTGGGGGGACGGCAGAGGAGAGTGAGAAGCAGGCTCCCACTGAGCAAGGAGACTGACACAGGGTTTGATCCCAGGACGCTGGGATCATAACCTGAGCCAAAGGCAGATGTTTAACCCATTGAGCCATCCAGGAGTCCTGCACAGACCGTAATTGTAATACATTATCAAGGATTTCTTGTTAGTGGTTCCTAAGAGTAAAACAAGAACATTAAGACCTTTATAGGCAAAATGAGTGCAAACCTCTTGGATTTTGGATTTTTCATGATCTTCCTCTTACTACCATAGAGTTGTTTGGGACACACCTAATTTGTATGTATTCATTAGGTTTTGCAAATATTAAACTTAATGGTTACCACAACTTTTCAGCTCGTATTGTATTATGTAATACAAAAGTTACATAGTTACAACAGCAATTTAACTGGCATTGCTAAGCCAGTCGATTCGTGGCAAGGCTGATAAAAGTGCACTGGTATGCTCATAAGTTGCATCCTAGTGACGAACATTTGATATCTATGGGAATCAGTTAGTACTATACAAAGGGAAAGAAAGACATTAGTCCCAATGAAGGATTCAATTTATGATGTCCAGTGAAAGATATCTACAAAGCAATTATTTCAATAGGGAAACTCAGTAGTCTACAGTCTTCTCTCCATGTCAATTCAGAACTACTTCATCCTTCCTGAGTTGAAGGAGTTAGAGTCAGGTAAATTAGCTCTGATTTCCCTGAAAGGGAAATGGTTCTCACAATTTAGGCTGAAACCTTCAGCCTACCATCATAACCTCCTAGGTGCCTCGGGAATATGTTTGGGGAGCTTTCGTAGCTATCTCTTATGTTTCTCAAAAAACTGTTCACTTCATAATTATTATATTATTGAGTTCATAAAAGATAATACAATTGTCACCTATATTTAAAGATATTTAGTGTATTTTGGAATACCAGAATAGTAATATAATTTAAAATATTTGTAGAGATATTGTTGATAATATCTTTCAGGAACGTAAAAGCTATTCTTGTGTTTTCCAGTTCTGTACATTAAATACACACAATCTTTTCTACTATGCATCTTGAAAGCTTTTCTACATTGGCAAAAATTCCACATTGCAGAAGCTTTTAGGTAGCAAATTGTTAAACAAAATATTGAGTATTTTATTATCCAGGGAGTTCCCTAAGGAAACTGGCAGCCATTCTGAAAGTTTCCTAATGAAAATACATTTCTTCTATGATATGGGTCATAAAAGCTTGTGGATCTCTATCTCTGAAAAGGCAATCAGTCAAGTACACTACACCAACAGTATCCCAGCTCTTCCTTAGTGTTCCGAATGAGATTATGTGTCATTGTTTTTAAATATAATAAATTGAAAAGAATACATTTATCATTTTAAGTGTCAATCAGACATTTGTTGGTGTTTTTAAATGCCTTCTTGAATATTTGCCCACATGGGTGAAATTTACCAATGTAGAGCCATTTTCAAACTGAAGTAAGAGCCAAAAAAAAATTTTCTCCTTTAAGCATTAAATTTTCCTAAAAATTTATCGAGTTCAATTTCTACCATGTCATTTTAATAAATCATTGTTTTATACTATTAAAAATCAAACAGTGATTTTTAAGGCAACAATAGTATTTGAGTAACATAATATAGAAACTTAACTGTATAAGATGCAGAATAAATTCCAGAATTGTTTTTGTTTGATACCCCAACCTGTGTATAAGAGAAGTAGAACAAAAGCATTCACTCAACAAGCTTAACTGAAAAAAAATTAATGAACTATACAAACTGCATTAAATCTCTGGAAATCTTATTAATAAATGACTCTTATTAATAATGACTCTTAGCAATGTCTTCTAATTGCTGTATTCAAAGGATTATTTTTGACAGTGCTTAACCTGAGCATTTTGTAATGTTTGATATTGCTCATAACAACCTCCCTGAAGTAGTGCCATCCTCTTGTTTTTATTTATTTTTGTTTTTTAAAGATTTATTTTATTTATTTACTTTAGAGAGAGAGAGAACACGGGGCAGGACAGAGGCAGTGGGTGAGAGAGAGTACCAAACAGACTCCTTGCTGAGTGCAGAGCCTGATGTGGGGCTCAACCTCACGAAGCTGAGATCATGACTGGAGCAGAAATCAAGAGTCAGACACTGAATGAGCCAGCCAGGTGCCCCCCTTCATTTTTATTATATTACCTTTTCTTTGTTCTTTTCATAGACTTCTGACTACTCATTTTCATTTTCCACTATGTATCCTCTTCCCACACTTTAAACTGGACTCTTAGGGTTCCTTCCATCCTTAGACTTCTCTTCTTTGGTTTACCAGATGTTGTTATCCATCTTAATGACCTCAATCACCACAATTCCAATATCTAAATGTCTAGTATGTTCTTCTCCAGAATACTATTCCCAACTTCCTATTATATACTTCAAGTATCTCACCAAATTGGCCCATTTTTTTCTGTGATAACACTGCATAATTCATGTCGCTTAACAAGCACAAACATTTACTTCTTGTTTATGGGATCTATGAGTCAGTTATGGTGGCTCTGCTCCAGATTGTGCTGAGGCATGAACCATTAAGGGATGGCTGAAGAAATGAATCCTGGGTTATGATGCCCTCGTGGTACAGAGCAGGAGAGCAGAAAGAGTTGTGGGGAGTGAAAATATGAAATGTCTCTTCAGGCTTCTGCTTGGACCTGGCAAATGAAGCTCCTACTCTCATTACATTGGTCTGAGAAAATCATATGGCCAAGTCCCAAGTTAATGGGACAAGGAAGTATACTATACTCCAATTAAGGCATGGCAAAGGATAAAAAAGAATAAAAATTCTCAAAGAGGGGTGCCTGGCTGGCTCAGTTGGTATCTCATGGGACTCTTGATCTGGGGGTTGTAAATTCAAGTCTCACATTGGGTATACAGATTACTTAAAAATAAAATCTTTAAAAAAGAAAATTGTACACAAACTAATCTTCCAGACAATTAGACCTAAAAGCAGTAGGTTTAAATTAATTCTAATTATCTCTTCAAAATATCTTACCATCCTATGAATCCTATATTACCTTTACTACTTTTACTATTATTATCTTCTCAGTTTCCCAAGCTAAGAAGCTGAAATTCTCTCTTCCTCCATTTACTTCACCCTTAATCAGTCATAACGCTTGCTACTTCTATCAATCTACATTTCTACTGTAAAAGTCCATTTCTTTCTATCTCCACTTTACTATTTCAGGATCTTGTCATTCCTTACCAAACTATAGTGATAATCTCTGTTTCATTGAAAGAAACTTCTGTAACTGGTTAACCTCAAAAACCTCAGTAGCTTAACCCAAAAAAATTATTTCTTACTCACAAAATATCAAAATAGGTGGGGTGACTGAGTAGCTCAGTTGGTTAAGCATCCAACTCTTGATTTGGGCTCAGGTCATGATATTAGGGTTGCAGCCCCACATTGGGCTGTTCACTGGGCATGGGGCCTACTTGGGATTATCTCTTCCTTGCCCCCTGCCCTTACCCCCCATAAAAAAATCCAAAATAGGTATTTTAATTTCAAGGGCAGCGCTTCTTCAAATAGTGACCCAGACACTCAGACAACTTGTCCCTAGTGTCACCACCTTCTTCCTACATCACCTCCTAAGAGTAAACAATATGCAGGATTATGTGTTGAAGGGTCTTGGGTTCCAGGCCTCCTAGTGACACACATCACTTCTATCCACTTTCCTTCAGTCAGAACTTGCCATATGGTCTACCTACTTTTAAGAGAGGCTGGAATATTCACTCAAGCTAGTTTTGTTTTCAGAAAGAAAAGAAAATGGGCTTTTGAACACCTAACCAGTCTTTGCTACAATCTTCTGACTGATCTCTTTGCCAATGGGAATGGCCACCATGGTCAGAATAATCTTTCCAAAGCACAAATTTTTTTTTCCCAATTTATTTATTTTCAGAAAAACAGTATTCATTATTTTTTCATCACACCCAGTGCTCCATGCAAGCTGTGCCCTCTATAATACCCACCACCTGGTACCCCAACCTCCCACCGCCCCGCCACTTCAAACCCCTCAGACTAATTTTTTCCATTTTATTTTTCTGCTTGAAATCTTCCCACAACTCTACAATGACAGGCAATGAAGGCCCAACTGAGTGAGCTATTCAAGGCACTTTGTGTGAAGACAATCTACTCCTCAGTCATATCATATTACATTCACATTCTGTGAATGTAACATCCCAAACCCTCACTCCGCAGTGCTTCACCATGGCCAACCCCCTGCATTGTTGTCCACTCGATGAACACTTAATCATTCTTTTTTTTTCCAATTTATTTATTTTCAGAAAAACAGTATTCATTATTTTTTCACCACACCCAGTGCTCCATGCAAGCCGTGCCCTCTACAATACGCACCACCTGGTACCCCAACCTCCCACCCCCCCGCCACTTCAAACCCCTCAGATTGTTTTTCAGAGTCCATAGTCTCTCATGGTTCACCTCCCTTTCCAATTTACCCAAAAGCACATACCCTCCCCAATGTCCATAACCCTACCCCCCTTCTCCCAACCCCCCTCCCCCCAGCAACCCACAGTTTGTTTCGTGAGATTAAGAGTCACTTATGGTTTCTTAAAGTTTAATTCAAGCAGCAGCTTCCCTATGAAGCCCTTCATCACTTTTGGCAGTCATTTAGAAATGGCCACTCTTTTTATTTCATATATCCCACATGTTCTTTTGCCATGTCAACTACCACACTTTATCTTCCTCTCCTTCTCTGCCACTTCCCTATTACTAGGAACAAACACTAGGTGCAAGTACTCCTTGGTATGAATACTTAAGATTATTATTTGTAAGTCCATCAACAATGAACAAAACCAGGCAGATGCAATAATATTCTAGTGTCAAAATTTAACTCACCTTCTCAATGGAACCAAGTGACAGGAACCTCCATAAAAACTACATGCTATCCATAATTTTCTTTGGCTGTTCAATGAAGTGTAGGCTTCTTTACTGTAGATTCTTATTCCCTATTCATGAAAGAATGGGAGCGGCTATACCATAATTCTAACCATTTCCACTTAGACTGAGAACTTTTCATTTCATCAGTGAAAATAACTGTAAATATTTGCTGTGCTAATTAACAGACATGTTGCCCAAAGGTTACCAAACCACTTCTAGAATGTTTCTATTAGAGGACTTTAGATTATTCAAATGTTTTTTAAAATATTTTATTTATTTATTTGACAGAGACACAGCAGGAGAGGGAACACATGCAGGGGGAGTGGGAAAGGGAGAAGCAGGTTTCCTGCTAGTGTTGGACTCCATCCCAGGACCCCAGGACCATGACCTAAGCCAAAGATAGACGCTCAATGACTGAGCTACCTAGACACCCCTAGATAATTCAAATATTAATTAACTTCCTCAAAAGTCAAGATCAATATACATAAGACTTTTCTCCCAAAGTGTGAACTGAAAGTTTACTTACAAGAAATTGTCTTGGTAAAATTTGTTCTGTTAAATAACCAAGTGGCAATGAGGGTACTATAAGGATTCAAAAAGGAGTCACAGATTTTGTTATGCTAATTCATAATGTGAAAACATTCACCTATCACCTCCTTAAAAGCATTGATGAAGACTCACATGCCTGTATTAGAAAACATGGGACAAATTTTAGACTATGGTCAATTCCTGATGATTCTCTAATGTTTTGGAAAATAGCAATGGGTTTACAAGTCATTTTTGCAACTTAGTTCAAGTAAGGAAAAGCAAGATTTGATTGAACCTCAGTATTCTTCCAGTGAGGTTTCAACTGTAATTCACTATTTCTTTCTCATCAACAGGAAATATATTAAAGGATAGAAAACCACTTCTGCTTCCAGTTGGATGAATAAAGACAAGATACAAGAGGAATCTGGAAAAAATAAAAATCATACTTTTCTATGCATCTAGTGAAAATAATGGGCACAGGAAACACTTAGAGAATGGAATTGTTAAAAGAATGGAGTCTTTTATAGATGAGCAGAGAGCCACGGTACCTCTGTATGTTGGGGCAGCTGGAATACAGATGGAGAAACAGGGAAACCAAAGGTGGAGATTTTAATGGAACAAAAAAGAAGATAGAGCAGTTTGGAGAAGCAGACTAAAATCTTAAAGACCCCCAAATGAGAAACCTAATTGGCCTAACAATTATAAACTCCAATTCCCTATTTGGCTCTGAAAACAACAGTGGAGGAAGGGCTGGCAGTGGAATAATGCACATTCTTACAATGACTAGATTTGAGGGCTCTGTCAGAGGTAAAAAAAAAGAATTAAGAGCATAATATCAACAGTCTAGCCCTCCTATCTCAAATCCTGCCAAGATCAGGAGCACAGTAGGTTAGAAATCTGTGGGTTGGGCTGAACACTAAACACTGGTGAACTCCATTCAGTTAAATGAAGAGTGGAGCTTTAGAACTAAATTCCCAAACTTTTCCTGGGGGCTATTATTTGTTGAATCATCAGATGAAGTACCATTGGATATTCGGGACTTAGAATCGCTCACTGTGTTAAGTTCTCAGAGGAACATAAGCCTTTAACAGAAGACAATACCATATCTTAGATAATATGCTCTAATTGTTAAAAATACTACTGCAGGACCAACAGGGAGACAGATTTGAATTCATGAAGAGGGGGGAGATCATTCTTTAGAATGCCCTTGAAATCCCATTACCCAGGTTCTTACAGAATGCTGAACAAGAAACAATGTTGGAAAAACACAGGTGAATTGTTTTCAACTTGCTATAAAGAAGAGCTTTCTTGGGGTGCCTGGGTGGCTCAGTGGGTTAAGCCTCTGCCTTCGGCTTAGGTCATGGTCTCAGGGTCCTGGGATCAAGCCTGCTCAGCAGGGAGCCTCCTTCCCCCTCCCCCTCTGTCTGCTTCTCTACCTACTTGTGATCTCTCTTTCTCTGTGTCAAATAAATAAATAAAATCTTAAAAAAAAAAAAGCTTTCTCACAACACCAACAACAAAAATAATAAGATATGTCATTTACTGTGTGGTTCTATATGCCAGTTACATTCTGTATATTATTTAGTTGAGTCCACAAAACAGCCCTTTGTGACCTGCTGGAGAGGAAAGGAAAACTGACACAAGAAATTAAATAAATTGCCTCACATCATATCTGAAACCCACACATACAGAGTCTGATCCTGAAACCAAGGTTTTAGTAACCATGTCATACTGTCGGTACCTGAAATAATTATAGTCAACAATGGACTCAGGGGCTTCATGAAACTGTGTTATTAAATTTCACTCAAATTAATAAATCATTTCTTTACACTCACCATGAACAAAAGATATAGTTCTTTTCAACTGACCAGAGTTATTATCCTTAAAAAGCAAATGGATTTAAAGGCATTTGTTCTGTGACAAGTTTTACTTTGCTCTGTATTTAATTGATTTTTTTTTTCCTGGCTTGATGTGATTGTTCATATAAAAAAGATATAATTTATGATACTAAAAATGAAGAAAAGAAAAAGCTTTTTATCATCCTTGGGATGAAAAAGAGTAGACATGATATTATGCAATCCATTTTTCACCATGGAAATAGACTTTTTTTTGAGAGACAAAACAATAGGGACTGAGAATTGGTTACACTTTTGCTATTTTCTTATAAAATCAGAACTGTTAATGTTATATCTAGAATTATACATTAACACCAATTTTTGGGGTGAATCAGTCAGTTAAGCACCTGACTTTGGCTCAGGTCATGATCTCAGGGTCCTGGGATCAAGCCCTAAGATGGCTCCCTGCTCAGCCGGCAGTCTGCTTGTCCCTCTGCTTCTCCCCCTGCTTGTGAGCACTCTCTCTCTCTCTCTCAAATAAATAAATAAAATCATTAAAAAATTTGTTGCCTTCCCAAGAAATTAGAATGAGCTGGGAGTCAGAATGCATCATATAGCATTCACTATACTCTATCACATAATTAAGAATGGAAATCAGCATTGCTTTACTGGATCATCAATGAACATGAGATCAAGAGAAACCAATGGAAACAAAACTAGAATTATAGAAAGGAGCTCCCAGACACTAGGAACCAACAGTAAAATATGCAGCTACTAATTGATCATGGGTTCCCTCACAACCCTCAAGGGTTGTGAACAGCCCCAAGGAAATCTTGGAGAAACCAAAAAGCATTATGACTCAAATAGAAAAAAGTCATTGGAGATGGAACATTAACAAAAATGCTGCTTTTAAAACCAAACATCTTAGTGTATGGGTTTTCATATTATTTCTTGATGTTTTAAAATGTAGTTTTGGCTTAGATGATCTAAAATACATTCTTTAAAAAAAAAAAAAGTCATCTGCATTTTGCTAAGCTATCATGAATAACTGACTTAGTCATTGTAAGCAGACACCCCAAGTAGACAAGAAATTTTAGGATTTTTATCCATTCTTCATAACATAAATGTACTGTATAATACATTCTGTTATTTAGATAGACATAGCACCCTTTACTGGCTTTTTTTCTTCCCAAAAAGTTATATAAGAAAAACCTGTGTGTGTAAGCAGTGTTATGTAATTATATGGGCAGCATTTGGTGCATTAGCAGTACTTTCCAAATAAATGATAGAATTCAGTTCTGAGAGCAATTCTGCTCCAGTGCTGTCACTGGTAGTTGGTAGTGCTTAGCACTACCAAGATTCAAGAATAACCTCATAATACCCGTCTCTGGACTAACCACAGAATTTAACCTGCCAGGATCCTGATGTGCCTCAATGGAAAATCGTGAGTTAAAAGAAGGATGTCCCAAATTCCGAGCCTTAAAACCAAAGGCAGTCAAGAGCCCCAAGAGACTATGTTCATATGTATAAAAAGCTAAAGAAAACATCCTTTTCTAACTGCATCCCGTCTTATCTTTTCTAGATTGAAAGGTATAATATACACTGTATGAATTTAAGAAAATTATAGCATTTAATCCTGTTATTTATTTATTTATTTATTTTTAAAGATTTTATTTATTAATTTGACAGAGAGAGATTACAAGTAGGCAGAGAGGCAGGCAGAGAGAGAGAGAGGAGGAAGCAGGCTCCCTGCAGAGCAGAGAGCCCGATGCGGGACCCGATCCCAGGACCCTGAGATCATGACCTGAGCCGAAGGCAGCGGCTTAACCCACTGAGCCACCCAGGCGCCCCTAATCCTGTTATTTATTTATGGGTAAATGGCATACATTATATATTATTTGCAATTGTACACGCATTAGAAATCTTATATCAAATGTACATTTTTTTAAAGATTTTATTTATTTGAGAGAGAGAGAGAGAGAGAGAGAGAGAGCACAGGTGTGAGAGCAGGGAGCCCATGTCGGGCTTGATCCCAGGACCCTGGGATCATGACCTGAGCCGAAGGCAGATGCTTAACCAACTGAGCCACCCAGGCATCCCAAATGTATATTTTAGAAGATTTCAATAAAAGTAATTATGCTTTTCAATTTTAATTATTAGTTGTACAAAGCATTTTGTACTGGGATTCATTTTGTTATTACTAGGCTCAATGATGTCAATGTGGATAAATAGTCTTCCTTAGCTTTTTAATATTGTTTAGTATTTTGTGATACAGGGATGTGCAAGTCAGTTTCTAAGTTTAGTTTAGTTAGATATTGGGTTTTAATGGTTTTCATAGCTAAAAATATATATGTATCTTGAACTATTCACTTATTCATAAATGGAAGTGATACATCACTGGGTATATTTTCTACATTGTAATTTTAAAAATATTTAGTCACAAGTTTTCATTTAAAAGTATTACTAATAAAGATTTTATTATAAAGTGTTTTATTTTTATGAAAACACAACATTTAAAAATTGTTTTTCTCTCATAATTTTAATTTTTTGTGTTTTCATGTATACAGTTTATTAATAAAGTATGCATGTAGTTTATAAATTACAATCAATATATAAATACTTAGAACTCACACTGAAAAAATTCAATGTTTTGTATCTTAGTTATGTATTACTGTATAATAAATTACCAAAACCTCAGTGGCTTAATATAACACACTTTTATTATCTCATAATTTCTGAGGATCAGGATTTTGGACACGGCTTATCTGGGGTCCTCTGCTCAGGACTTCATAGCGCCACAGTCAAGATGTCTGTCAAGTTCTGATCTTATCTGAGGCTCAACTGGAAAAGAATGTATTTGCAGGTTTACCTAGGGTGCTGGCAGAATTTGCTTTCTGAAGGAAAAAGACACAGCCATAGCAATAAAAAATAAAAAATCATAGATAAATGAGGCCCCATCTTTCTGTCAGCTATTGACTGCAGGCTGTTCTAAACACTACATTCATCTTCTTGCCACATGGGCCAACCAATGTGGACACGAACTTCTTCAAAGCCAGTTAGGGAGAAAGAGTCTCTAGGAAGAAGGGTGCTGTAATCTTTTTTGCAGTACCTTACTGCTTAGAACAAAGTCACACACCCCATCCACACTCAGGGAGAGTGTATTACAAGGAGGGGCAGAGGTCCTCAGCAGGAGGCAGGGATCTTTGTGGGTCACCTTAGATTTGTACTTCGCAGTTGGGTTGTTTTAAGAAAAAAAAAATTAAGATCTAGAGATCACTACTTTAGACCAACATGGGATGGTTTGGTTACGACTATTAAAAGTACACAAGAAAATCATACTGAATAATTCAATTAACTTCTCTTTCCATATTTTAATTGATTTTTTCAAGTTGCTAAATATTCAAGTTCATTGGTTTTAGGATTCTTCTGTGCCCTAAACAACTGCTTCATTTTTCCCTATACATTTTTTTAGCTTGCAAAATTGTTAGTTAATCCAATGTGATTCCATTAAGAGTGTGATTCATATAAAAAAATTTTTTTAAGATTTATTTATTTATTTATTTATTTGACAGATCACAAGTAGACAGAGAGCAGGCAGAGAGAGAGAGAGAGAGAGAGAGAGAAGCAGGCTCCCTGCTGAGCAGAGAGCCCGACACGGGACTCGATCCTAGGACCCCAAGATCATGACCTGAGCTGAAGGCAGCAGCTTAACCCACTGAGCCACCCAGGCGCCCCCATATAAAAATTTTTAAACACTTTTACTTCTTTGCCAGTTATCTGTTGTTACATAGCAGGTCCCCCCAGACTTACAATATAAAACAATAGCCATATTCTTCATCATTGTGTAGATGGTCTGAGCCTATCTGAAGGGATTTTATGCTATTTGGCTGTGGCTATATGGGAGGTGGAAAGTCTGAAATGTCCTTTTTCATACATCTAACACCTCAGCTAGTGATACTATTTAAAATTATAGTTTTATTTTGTTATTTTTGTTTTTTATTTTGTTTATACATTTCCCTGTAAAAATGTTGTTTTTATTTCATTGAGGATATATTTTATAAAAATAATACAGTCATAGCAATAAAAATTAAAAAACAGGATTTTTGGAAAATAAAAATTTATTTTGAATGCCCAAAAATAAGAAATTGGTTAAAATACACAATATTTGTATGCACTTATACAGAAGCCAGTGTGTCATGAGTGACAAGAGCTAAATCCTTTCTTAATCAATAGGCATAAGAGAAAAGCAAATCAGTGTTTTTCCCTGCTTCCTCAAAAAGCACATAAATCTCATGGGTTAGGGGAAAAGAAAGAGAAACTTGGAAAGAAAATTCTACACACTAGTGAAGAACTCTAGGAAATACTGTATGCTCTCTCTGCTCCCCATCGTAGAAACTTAAACTCCAAAGAGGAGAGATAAAGAACTTCTTATTTGATTCTTGGATTTCCTAAGGTGGAGGAGATCTATATCTAATTTTTTGTCTGGAACTCTGGTAATGAGAAGCCCCACAGGAGCTCTCCACATTAGCATGGTCTAGTGGAAAAACAGGTGAATCTTCCTGTGTTCCTGGAGCTTCCAGAATTTAGTGAGAAGTTAGATACAAAACTAATACATTTTCTCCACAAGGAGGGACTTGAGAAGCAGAAATTGGCATGGATCACACAGCCAGATACAGCTACAAATAAGAATGCCTTAGAAATTGACTGTACAGAGTAATTTTGTCTCAGACACTGAGGGTATTGTCTGTTTTAGCAGAGGTCAGAATGGACAGTTACTCATCGAAGACCAATCACTTCACCTAAATGCTAACATACCACTTAAATCGCCTGTTACCAGAACTCAAGTTGTGTTCCAAAGAAAAGCCTAAATGACACACCTTGAATTAAACATGTTCAAACTTGAAAAGATACTGTTTCCTGGAAGCTGACTTCAGGTAAAATAGGAACCCAAAAGTAAAGTTAAATTAAGTGTAGAAAAATAGAGAGCATTATATTTTTCATGTATCTTAGTTTGTGGCCTGTGTAGGTCAAATTCACAGATCTTATTTTCCACAAAATTAAAATTCAAAGCTGGGAATTCTCTGAGACAATTTATTGCTTATTTGTTCAACTCTGAAAAAGTGCTGATTTATGTGTCATGTTTAAATTTGAAGGCTCAAATTCAGAGTATAACGGTAAAATAAATAATTTCAGTGATTGATTCTATAACTTTAGGGCAAATAAGTGCCACATGCAAAAGTTGTGGGGGAAAAAAATGCCCACACACCCGATCTGCACTCCGAAGAGACTTTGATTTAGTGGCTCTGGACTATGATGAGGCCATCTGCATTTTTACTACCTTAATACTTCAGTCAAAGAGGACAAATATTTGAAAGGAGAAAAGGGAATCTGTGTACACTGTTGGTGGGAATATAAATTGGTATAGCCATCATAAAAGGCAGTATGGAGGTTCTTCAAAATTAAAAATAGAACTACCGTATGATCCAATAATCCCATATCTGAGTATATATCCGAAGGAAATAAAGGCATTATCTTGAAGAAATATCTGCACCCCCATGTTCATTACAGCATTATTCACAATAACCAAGGTGTGGAAACAGCCAAAGTGTTCATTGATGGACAAATAAAGAAAATGTGGTAGATATATTCAATGGAATATTACTCAACCTTTAAAAAGAAGAAAATCTTGTCATTTGAGACAACATGGATAAAGCAGAAAGACATTACATTAGGTGGTATAAACCGACACAGAAATATAAATATTGGATGATCTCATTCATTTGTCAGACAGAAGCAGAGAGCAAAAAGTTACCAGGGGCTAGGGAGTTGGAGAAACAGAGAGATGGTGGTTAAAGGTTACAAAGTTTTAGTTGTGCAGGATGAATAAATTCTAGAGATCTCATGGACAGCATGGTGACTATAGCTAATAATACTGTCTTATGTATTTGAAATTTGCTGAGAGTAAGTATTAGTTGTTCTCACGCACACCAAGAAATGTATGTAAAGTGATGGATATGTTAATTAACATAATTGTAGTAATCATTTCACAATGAGTACACATATCAAAACGTGATGTTGTATACCTTAAATATATATAATTTTTATTTGTCAATTACATCTCAATGAAACTGGAAAAACAAAAGGCCAACTTAACTTATCCCCCCACAAAAAGGCCAACAGAGTCAAAAAAAAAAAAGAGTAGAATTTAATGTTTTTGGCATATTCATATGGCTGTGTAACCATCAGCAATATCTAATTACAGAATATACATTTTTTAATCTTGTAAATAGATTACTGTAAACACACATGTGAAAATTTTAAGAAATGATGCCAAGCTCATAAGTGCCCACTCAGAAACGAACCTTTATCCTTTAACCATTCCCAGGATAATTCTAGATGCCAAAGGCAGCACACGAAAAACATCTTCTGGGATCTTTTTATGGGGGAGGGGGAACTTGCTCTAGATTTGCCTTCCTTCTATGTCTTTAACAAACACTTTCTCCTTTAGTTCCCAAGCTCTGTGGCCTCACATTTGGCTCCTGCTTAAAATACTGCCTCATTTAGATTATGAATGTTTTTTAGATCAGGAATGTTGGCCTTGGTTCTGACCTAGCAATCCATATGACGCTATATATACTTGTTCCCAAGCTCCACATTCTGCAAAGTCCCCAAATGCTGACTTCACTCCTTCACTTTCTCACCATTCCAGGGAGATCAGACCTGATACTTGCCTCTGTTTCTGAAGGGTTTTGGAATTACTATCCATCATTTACTCTCCATCCACTTTATTTCTATTCCATTCGATTCAATACTGCATCCATAAGCTTAATGGAAAATTAACTCTTATTCTGGTGTATTTGATCCAAAGCAATATGCACCTCCTTAGTTTTTACCCTGAGAGTTGTTTGGGGGCTTTTCGATTCCCAATAATTCACTGCATAATTCCTCTTTTTGGTTTTACTCTTAGAACTGACGGACATAATCATCACTGTATTTCTTTTCTCTTGTTGTAAGCAAGGAGTCATCTATTTTGCTAAGAAAAGACATTTTATTTGGAATAAAACCCCATATCTACTTACTAGGCCTTTTTAGCCATAAAGAATAGCATACTGCTAACTCCCAAGCTGAGAGATGGCACAGATATTTTGCATTGTTTCTTCAAACTTAAAAAAAAAAAATGGAAACAACCCACTTTTACCTTTTCAGTATATGCAAATGAAATCCTAGGGGCCTGTATTGAACAGACCTTATATGAAGATGTAATTCATTTAACCAGGAGCTTATAGGGAAAGTCAATTCTAGAAATCACAAGACCAAAATGATTGATTGGTTGCTAAAAGTTTTGCTACTTTCACTAGAAAGTGCTTAAGTTTTATTTCTGATAGTCCAGATATAAAAACGTGACTCAGATAGAATTGACACTGACTAATAAACCAAAGAAAAGAGAAATGTCTGACAGTTTGACTGATGTGTGAGTTTGCACCCAATGAACCAGGAAAGAGAGATAAGTAGCTTGCATTACTTTCTGAAAAACCAATCACTAGATTTTACTGCTGTCTAAAAGGAATAGAAAGAACAAACTCACCAACAGGAATTCCTCCTTCCGTGTAAAGTAGATCATAGGAACATTTTCTCTTAAATGTTAGTAGGAGACATCTGATCATAGGGAGAAAGAGTAAAATGGACTCGGCTACAAGGAGCAAGGCTGATGTAACTATGCTCACTCCTAAAGTCACTTCTTTTCATGTTTAGATTGGAAGCCTAGTAAAAAATCTACAGAAGCATGAAATCAAGACAAAATTATAGTATTACAAATGTAGATATTTGATTCCATGAATTGTAACATATCACTGGAAGCTCTTTTTAAATCAAATCAGATTTTACAAATCATTTAGGCCAATCACCTCATTTTGTAGGGGGAAAAAATAAACAAGCTAAAGCTCAGAAAATAATTTCTTGAATTTGCGACCTAAAAACTACATAATATAAACTTTGGAACCAGATGTCAGCTCTCTATTCTTTACCTTCAGTGATTTTTCACATGTTCTATACTGGAGTAAACTGACAAATCACAGACTAAATAATATATATTAGCAATATTTTGTTAGCTAATAATTTGTTTAGCTAGTAATTATGATGTAAACTAGGATCATTAAAGGATGGCTTTATTTAGCTTAACACTTATCCAAAAATAAATATTAGTTACTTATTGTAATGAAAAAGTATTGTAAGTATTTCCTACAAATTCAGCCAAATGTTGGGCCGAACTACAACTACATTCTCTCAAAATATTAGGAAACTCTAAAATTCTTAAAATTTGAAAATATTTAAAATATTTAAGGTACCTTACAAAGCAAATAATTAAATATCCATAAATAAGAATTTTTTAAAAATAAAAGATAAAAGAAGTAAAAATATTTTTAAATGTCACTGCTGGGTGCCTGGGCGGCTCAGTGGGTTAAGCCTCTGCCTTCAACTCAGGTCATGATCCAAGGGTCCTGGGATCGAGCACCGCATCGGACTCTCTGCTCGGCAGGGATCATGCTTCCCCTTCCCCTCTCTGCCTGCCTCGCTGCCTACTTGGATCTCTCTCTGTGTCAAATAAACAAATAAAATATTAAATAAATAAATAAATAAATGTCTCTGCTAATAAAATTTTATTTATATTATAGTGAGGTATTTGCTACATATAAAGTTATTCTTTGCCAATATTGTAAAAGTTACTAAAATTTAAACTGTAGAAGATAATACAAAGTCACATGTTTACTTGAATGAAATATGGGCAGAGAAGAGTGTCCAGAAATGCAGATAGTTGTTTTTAAGAATAGCAATAGGGTATTATTATATATAAAAGAATTAACATAAGATAAAATGTTAAAAGATCTGTAAGAGCAAAATAACTACCTAAAGAATATGAAAAAGTTAGTAAGTTATCCTACCCTCTCCTCTCCTATGAGTTCTAATTCATCCATTTGTGAACTACTTCAGGGTTTCTAAAGCCTTTCATTTTAATACGTAGTTCCTCTTCTTAAAAGGAATTCCTTTTTTAATTCCCTACTTCCCACAGGGCAAAATCCATATTCTTTATTCTAACATGTGAAATCCTACACAAACTTAACTTCTACTCCCAGTACCTTCCAGTGTTTCAGTGATTATAAACTGTTTTATTTCTGTTTCCCACCCAATCTATTCCACGGTATTGGTCTTGTGAGAATGCATCGCAGTGAATCTTGTCTCCCTGCCTTTTCTATGGTTATGCCACTCACTACTTCATCAGGAGCAATCTCCTTCTCTTGAGTTAATTCCCCATGGTATCTTTCTGTGAATACTCTGCTTCCTGGAATCCCCTCTACATTATTAATTATTTTAATGATGTTATCAATAGTTTGCTTCTTTTAGCCATCATATGTAGCTCCTGTGGTGGATATCACACCAGTTTGGGGCAAGAACTGTTGATATTCTACTTAGCATCTCTAAAGATGTTTTGTATAGCCCTGTGAATATAATAATCATTCCATAAATAGTAAATATGGAAATAATATGTTTTAGAAAGGAACATATCGTCAGGTGACAAAAGAAATAAAGTAATCTTCTCAGTTGTCAATTTTATGATTGAAGCTCAGAATTATCCTCTGAGCTGCAAACTGTTAAGTTCTCATCTCTCCATGTGGAGGACTGTAACATAGGCATTGAAACACTGAATAGGCCAAGAACAAGAGATGGTCTGTAATCTGTTGACTGTACCTAAATCTAAAACTAAGATGTTGGAGGAAAAAAATCTTCTATGTCTTAAATCAAATTTAAAGAAGACGGGTAGTATGAAACAATGGAGATTATTTGCACAAGAAACAGGAGAGTTCTCAAACATACAGACCACCCTTTGGCTTTTTCACATTTCTACAAATAGTTCTTAACAGAAGTAGTTAGACTGCCTGCTGCTCTACAGATATCAAATGATTTTTAAAGTTTTGCATATAAAATTTAATTCATTGTTAAAATTTATTTATTTGAAGAGAAAGAGAGAGAGAGAGTAGGGGTAGGACAGAGGGAAAGAATTTCAAGCAGACTCCTCACTGAGCAGGAAGCCTGATGAAGGGGTTGCATCTCGCAATCCTGAGATCGTGACCTGAGCCAAAATCAAAAGTCAGATGCCTAACAAACTGAACCACCCAGATGCCCCATTAATTCAGTTTTTAAAATCAAAGCAATGTAAGAATAGTACAAAGGGAGAGACACCTTTCTCACCTTTTCCCACCTCTCCACTCCCATTCTGCACCCATGTGCACTTATCCACTTCTGTTTCCATTTTTCTAGTGACCATCTCTAACATTCTAAGCTTCTCCCTTGTTTCTTTATTCATAAACTTTCAACTTTATATATTAGCATCCTGATATAATAAATGAGTTTTGTCTCCTTATAAGGATACCCACCTCTATCCTCATTCTCCTCTGAATGTGAAAATATTGCAATATTCAGTTCTTAATTGATTACTACTAAAATTTTTTAAAATCTATTCAATTTTACATTTCTTGTTCTATTAGCCATAGACATTTTTGTATTGACCCCCTACTTTGTTAGCTGAAGACTAGCTTCAGCTTGTTTCTAAGTGTGCTTAAAAAAAGAAACTGACACAGATAATGTGGAAAGTTGCCTTCAGATAAATTGAGAATAGAAAACGAAGTTGAAGATGTCTTAATGCTCTTTCATGATTATATGTTTTTCATTCTGATTTCAAGAAAATGGGCTTTGAAAGTTGGCAACAAAGAAAATATGTTTCTTTGTTTAATATGCTAACATCTACAAAAAATGTAATTTTATAGCTGTGAAAGTATGAGACAAAAAATGGTAAAATAACTTATTATTACCTTTAATGGGAAGAAATTATCTCTTTGCTTTTCTCATTGAGTATTCTACAGTGAGTTCACATATAACACATACTAAATATAATGCTTTTTAATATCTTATATTTTTTCAAACATAGCTACTCTGAAACTCAACAGAAGAAATATATATAAATTATTAGAAAAACATATTTAAGCCTATCAGTTTGCGGGGGATAGATTTGTGTTGTGGCAGAGAGTGTGAGTCTGGGTCAACAAGTGGTCAATCACATGATGAATATTAGATGAGGATCTAATTTTTATCTCATTAGTCAATAATAACAACTTGTTACAAAACTTGAATGAAAGGTTACTATCTAAGCAATTTCCAAGCTTCTAAAAGTGGAAGATGCAAATCATCACCTGATTTCACAGTTTAATGTGCAAGAGTGAACTTCACCAGTTTTCTAGGAGACTGTGCTAAAGCTATCTTTGGAAGAGCATCACATGATAGCAGTATGACTTTATTGGATATTTGGTCTCTTTTAAAGCCTGAATCGGGGTGGGGAAAGAAATCAAAATAGATGGTGTGCAATGTTATGCCAATTACAACATGTAAAGGCAAACAGAGTGAAGGAGAAATAATACACAGTTGCCACAGATGGGTTTCCGAGAAGCAACCTTTGAGATGCCGTGGTGTCCAAGAAGTGTATTACCATTTATAATGCAATTTCAGGGTCAGCTCTTGGGATGAAAAGAAAGTAGTATTGCAGAGGGAGAAGTTTTGCTGAGGTATGGTCATAATCAGGGATGCCCTGAAGCTGAAAGAGGGCATAGCCTTCAGAGGTTTCCTCAACTGAAACGAAGACATGGAGTTTTTCTAACCTACTCCCATTTCCCACCTCCACATCAACCCCAGGTTGGAGGCTTGCTGCGCCAAGGAAGGTTTTGACTATGGCAAACTGTCGGGAGAGGGCAGAAACCTGAGGATGCTAGTGGGTGTCATTCCTAGCAGCTGGGGGGATATTCTTTTCAGTTCTGAAATGGGAATTGGGTGGGGTACCACAGCATTCCAACAATGTTTATCCTTCCACCACAACGGGCATAGCAGCCGAAATTGGGGCTACCACTGACTTGCAGAAGTTTAAGTTCAGTGTCATTTTCCAGGATCCCTCCCATTTTTTCAGGGCCAGAAAAGTGAATTAATTGAAGATATGATGGGGCTACCAGCCCTACATCTTTTGTGTTTTTGTGGCACTTACCTCTGCTATTGCCCTATAAATGTGGTATTTGTGATATCATTCTCAATATACTAACTTAACCGTGTGTGTGTGTGTGTGTGTGAGAGAGAGAGAGAGAGAGAGAGAGGGAGGGAAGGAAGTGGCATTTTTTTTCCATTTCAATGAAATATTATATTACCAATCAAGGAATCAATGGTAGGGACATTATGTTACCTACAAAAAGTACCCATTCCAATTATACATGTTGAGACTGAAGAAATGACAAGTGGATGGATGCATAGATCCAATGACAGTAGATCATAGGACTTCACGATATGAGGGAGCCTAAAATGACTCAGGTGTCTGGGTATCAGTGGCAATTCAGACTTCAGACCAATAACACTAAAAATTTAAAGGCTTTCTTTTTTTTTTTCCAGTATAAAACTTTAAGAGTAAATAGATATCATCCCTTTGGGAAAGATGAGAAAAACTATTACTTATATATTTACTATGGTGGGTAGGCCCTTCCTTTCAAGAACTTACTAAGGATCTGGTATGAATACCAACTTGGGTATAAAATTTAAGTAACGAATCATGATTTCTTAACTGGTATGCTTATACTCAATCTCATAATCACCTATCATTGACTTTCTCTGGTTAAATAGATTAAGAAATACCCTTGTTGGCTGACGGACAATCTACATAGGCCCTGGAGATACCATGTTCCTTCAGAACTCTCTGGGGGTCAGGCCTCCCTGGCTCTCACCAAGACCTCAGCACTCATTATGATAACTGCATCTGCCTGGTTTCTATCTGCCTCTATTATGTCAGAATCCTATCATTGCCTTTGCTATCAATGAACTTACTTCAGTGATAGCATCTCTCACCCTCAGCCCTGGCTTATGATGGCTACAACTGAGCTTCTTGATGCTACCAATGCTTCCTCATCATCCCATTCCTTTTGATATGGTAAGCAGAATGTCCTCTGGGTCCTCCCCTAGAAACTTGCAGAGTGTCTCCAGACTTGTAGAATATAACCATTTTGGCATGTGCATGATTCTAATCCTTTTGACCTTCTTTCTACTGTCTTCCATGGCTAGTCTCACATTTTTACTCTATTTAGCATGGACTAACACTTTCTTTAAGCAACTAAGATTCATTCTAGAAACATGTTAGCATCATCTCTTATCCAGTCCTATATCTCAGAAAAAATGTTCCCATATTCATAAATTTCTCCTTTTATAACTTTATATTCCACTCGCCTTGATCCAAGGCTCTAGAGTCCAGTCCAGAGGTCCTTTCCCATTTCCTGCTAATATATGATCATAGGTCCTTCATCTCCTCTGTATTCCCTTTCCTCTCTAACCAAACCCAGCATTTTGCCAGTCAGGTGACACTATGACTCAACTTTAGTTATTGCCATGGTGATCAGGAGAAGACATGGGTAAGATCTGGAGAATGACACAAAATAACTTTGGGGCACTGCCAATGGTCTCATCTTTAATGAATGTGGAGGAAGAAGTTGTCCTTCACAGTGAGGAGGGGGCTATGTTTTCATAGGCTCAAAGTTTCAGAAGAAGTAGGGATTGAAGATTTTATCTTTCATCACTCAGATAGCCTCATTTCACACCCCAAAATCCCATTCTTTCTGAACCAAGATCCTGCCTCATTCAGGAATTTAATTTTCTACATAGATATGATATATTTTATTAAGTTCTGTGTCTAGTCTTCAACTTTCTTTGTCCTCTGACTCCTCTTTCTATGCTGCCAGGAAGGCCTTTTGACTTCCATTGTCAACTTTTAATTGATAGTTAATTTAATTACAGTGAAAAAATGTCCTCAGCTTTTTACTCTTTCCAGAGCATCAGTTGCCCCTAGCAAATATCTAGTTTCATTTTCCTTATATCTGCTCTTTCTTCCATATTTCTAATGTGTCTCATACATTGCTCCCCCACTAATTCACTTCCTTCCACTGATATGTCATCCCAACCTGCCACCAGTGACAGTTTCAACAATTCCACCACCACCTAGTATTAAGAGCTCTGCACTGTCCACACATGCTGTACTCATCAATGTGACAGAGTCCTCACTGACAGTGAGACAAGGAGTGTCCCAGCTTCCCAATCTTATCACGGCATCTACTTTCTCAGACGTCTCCAACACCAGTGGTCACAGACCTGTGAGCAGACCCTGATACAGGGACTCGGGGATTCCTGGGCAGGAAGTATACCAGGGAGCCCTCTTGGGACTAACAGCTTTGGTGAAGGGATATGGCATAGGATGTGGCCGTGGCAGGAGTGGGAGAGTAGCAGGCTCACAACAAGACCTTGGCCACCTTTGTAGGAAAGGCTGGAGCCAGGATGACTTCTCAGAAAAGTGCCTGCTGTGGGGAGCAGGCAGAGTATTTATACACCACACCAACTTCCTTCTGGAAGTTTTTGGGAACCTGGTCACAGTGGTTTTCTTCAACAGGGTGTAATTCCCAGCAAACACTGGCAGATGGAAGTGGCTGGCATTTGGCCATATGCTCTGGAGTTGAGGGGAAGGTCCTTCAGCCTTGAAGAGGAATCTGGGCTGTACATCACAGCATCCACTTCCACCAGCACAAAGTATAGAATGTAGGGAAAGGAACTATGGACCAAGTCCTGCTGTTTCTTGTCACTGGAGATGATTTGGGATAAAACATTAAATAATTTTTTTTAAGATTTTATTTATTTATTTGACAGAGAGAATGAACACAAGCCGAGAAAGCAGCAGGCAGAGGGAGAAGCAGGTTCCCCATGGGGCAGGGAGCCTGATGTAAGGGTTGATCCCAGGACCTTGGTATCATGACCTGAGCCAAAGGCACACACTTAACTGTCTGAGCCACCCAGGCACTCCAAAGAATTAAATTTAATACCTGCATATTTCTCTTCTATTTGCCTTTGCTCTTCTCTTCCGCCATCTTTGCCATGGCTTCATCATTTTATTTTCCCAACTATGCACTAATACCAGATACATGTTACTCACTGTTATATTTAAGTTCTCTTCCTCCAATGGCGGCTGGGTGGTTCAGTGGGTTAAGCCTCTGCCTTCCGCTCAGGTCACAATCCCCGGGTCCTGGGATCGAGCCCTGGCATCGGGCTCTCTGCTCAGCAGGGAGCCTGCTTCCTTCTCTCTCTCTGCCTGTCTCTCTGCCTACTTGTGATCTCTGTCAGTCAAATAAATAAATAAAATCTTAAAAAAAATAAAAAGTTATCCTCCTCCATCAGGAAGGTCTCCCTTTCTCCTAAATAATAAAACCCAATCAGGATGTCTGGGTGGCTCAGTCAGTTAAGTGTCTGCCTTCGGGTCAGGTCTTGACCCTGGTATCCTGTGATCTTGGCTCTCCTGGGCTCCCTGCTCAGCAAACAGTCTGCTTCTCTCTCTCCCTTTGTCCCTCCCACCACCTCTCATGCTCCCTCTCCCTCAAATAAGTAAATAAAATCTTTAAAATAAAAATACTCAAAAAAGATAAACAAACCACAGTCTTTAAACCTGACCTAACTGAATTCCAGCTGAGCTATCAACTCTATATACAAAACATCCACTCAAACGAAACCATTCTATATATGTCCCCCCACACTCCCCTAAGCACCCAATTTGAATTGTCTCTTTCATGTTTTGCTCCTACCATTGTACCCTTTTGAAAAGTCCTTCTTTCTCTTATTCATCCTTCAAGACGATCTAGACCAAAATTCACACGGCAATTTAAGAGCACACAGTGTACTCTCTCTACTCTGGATTTTATCACTTGCTATGTAGAACACCCTATTAGAAATTCCTTCCCTGTAACCTCCCATCAGCTCTCATATTACTGTTCTGCTTTTTAATTTAGTTTTTCACAAAATTAAGTCTTTTCTCCTTGTCTTCTGTGTAAAGAATTTTACAGCAAGTAGTACTTGGATGCTATATGCCTCTCTGCCTGGTCTCAATAAACCTTAGAAGAATGAATGTGGAAAAGCACCTGCCTCAAGGGAAACATCTGTGCCACTTCCTCATTAAGAAAGAAGCCCTCCCAAATTTGGTGTCTCTTAAATTTAGGATTTGTTCCTGTCCTAGAAATGATAGCCTTAACAGGATGCCAAATTATGTTTCATAAGCACCAGGCTTATCTGTACCAACAGGGGGTGTTGGTGCATTTACTATGTGAAAAGGATAATCATTCTTACATCTTGGAATCCATGCGGGCCCTTCTTTGTGTGAGAAATAAAGTAGAAACTAACATGGTACAATATAATAGCTATGAAAGCCTTTTGTAGCACATTCCCAGTTAGAGGCACCAGGTAAAACACGCCAGGCAATCAGTAATTATCCAATGAATAAAAGACGAACACCAAGCACTTAAGGCAGCATGCTAATGGATTTTATGATTATAGCTATTATTCATGTTGAGTACCAAAGTGCCTCAGGATTAAGTAATTCATATGGAAGAATTTTTTCCCTTTCTTGAGTGCCAATAAAGTTGTGAATTTTAATACATTTTTTAAACTTTCTTTTCTAAATTTTTCAAGTATCGGAGCAATTAGGTTGATTAAAATGTGCATTTCACCATTTAACGGCATTCTTTAGTGCTCCTAAGATTTCAGATCACATCATCCTAAAGAAGAATGCCAGAAGACCAGAATCCAGAGCAGGGATTATCACCTGGGGGTAGTTTTGTTCCCAGAGCACATTGAGCAATGTCTGGGATTTTTACAGCTGGGTCTTTCCTGAGTAGAAGCTGAGACGCTGCTGAATATCCTGCACGGAACAGTCCCTACAGCAAGGAATGATTCAGACTAATACCATAGTGCTGAGATAGAGAAGCCCTAATCTACACCAAAGTGCTTTTTTTCAGGATATTTTAGCCATACACCAAACAAAAGGAAGTGCGTTTTCCTCTGGGAATAAGAGTTCATACTATAGCATAAGCTGAAAACCAGTTTATCATATATCCATGAAAGAAAAAACAGATTTATAAGTAATGATAACAAAGCTTCACCAAAGATTTTTTTCTAGAAATGTTTTATTGTAAGGAAGGTAAATCATGCCACGGAACAACGTGGAATTAAAATCACAGTAAATTTTGCTTTTGTGTCTGTTATTCTCAGGACTTCAATAACTTTTTTCATAACAACTTTTTGTTATTGTGGTTGAAACTACCTCACATATTCTAAAGTCCCAGGGACTTTATAACATATAAACATTTATATACTATATAACATTTATATACTTTCCCAGGACTGGCTATTGTGCAAGACATTGTTACCATTACCATTTGAGTCCTTTAAATGTATTCCAACCAAATGGTCTCCACAACCTGCTGGCTGCCATTCTTCCTGTGGTTCTAGCCTTTTCATCTTTACTTGCATCTTCCATTCACCAACAAGTGCTCTTAGTCTGGCTTTATGCTTTCAGTGTGTTTAAAGTACACAAATGTAGCAGAACATCTGCTCCATTCCGCAACCAAAGCATCCTCTGATGAAGTGACAGCTCAGAGAGTGACTTGCATTACTTAGCTTCCTAACAGGCATTCACGAGGGTCCTTTCAATAAACAGAGTTACATATTGTTCTCACAATAAGGAGTGATATTTCTTCCGATAGCTGAACAGAAAAGATAAGTGGAGTCATCTGTTTCCATTATATGTTTCATTACTAGCAAATTTCCTCAACGTTTATAGCAGTTAAGATTTTTAAAGAGGAAAACAAAAAAAGATATGACTTGCCATACATATAATGCCCAATATTATTAATACTAACTAATGAATTTTTGGCAGTAGGCAATAAAACATTTCATAAAATGGGGGAAATTTTTTACTTTTTTTATATAAGAAAGTATAGAATAGAAAAATAAATGAGTTCTATTTCTTCTCTGGTGAAAACAATAAAAAATAATAGTCAAACTAATAACATATTAATTTGCACACAAGTTCTTCATGCACTCTTATTTCATGCCAAATATGGTGACATGGTGTAATAATGTATTTGATTTATTCATGAAGAATCTGTGCCTGGTGTATATATTATATGAAATTGATAAGGAAAATGCGACCAGGAAGAAGCTAAGAAGCAATTTTCTTTCAACATACAAAATAACAAAATAACTAGATTTTTTTTTTAATGGAAAAAGAGCTAATTTTCCCCCAAATCAATATAATACCAGCTTCTGGTTTTACAGCTTGATGAATACCTGGATGCTGAGGACAGCTAAAATGGATAATGGGATATTTTGGGAGACCAGTACCTGAGCTTGGTTGCGGGAGTGACCACGAATATGAGTAAGATTTTTTTATTGCTGCTTACTTCTATCATAATGGTTCAAGTTGCTAACAGAACTGCAGCAAAATCAGGGACCTTGGATTTCCTACAAGAAGGCCTCCTAGGGTCTTAATTATACTGTAGGTTTCAGGAGATCATGTGAATGAAACACCTTAAAACGTCACCTCTAATGGAAAAGGATTATCTTTAAATCAATAGACAAATTTATAATCCTTAATCCATGACATAGTAGATAAATTACCTTGAGGAACTCACATGATCCCTCTGGTTCCTATTTCTTCTTACATAAAATTCCACACTATTTAACAAATATCTATGGACTTCCTCCTAAGCAGAAAACATTAGCAAGGCAAGAGAGAAGAAAATACATTGTCTTTCCACTCTCAAATTATAAGAAAAATATATTTTTTAAATATTGCAACATGAGGTAGTTGATTAGAAAATCATCCTTAAAGTATTAAGAGGAAAAGACGAAGAACTGAAACAAAGGGAAGAGTGCCCTGATATCAGAGTGGGAACCACTTATGTAATGGATTATCAACTGAAACGTAGACATTCCTACTGGTTTATTATTGACCAGGTCCTAAACATCCCACCATATAGGCTCTAAATTACCACACGTGATGTATGTCTCATTTAGTATATAATAGAGCAAAGGAAATAAGAGTGGGATGAACACTGACTCTCTGTCTAATATGAACTAATTTTCACAGTTAAAGGGATCAAGGACAAAAAAGGCAGGGGGTGGGGGAAACAAGCAATTTCTGGCTTCTCTCTCTCTCTCTCACATCAATCCACTGTGCCTTTATCTAATATAAATGAATCGCTCCTTGATCATTACATGGATATGAATTGATTGCCATCTAACTTGTCAAAGGCTGGCTTGGGACATTGGATAACTGAAAGAGAAAATCTAAACAGTCTCTCAATTATGCATTCTTTCAGATTCTGTAAGTTTATCTAAACAGATCATCAGAAAGTATATATTAAATTATATTATCTTCACTCTTTACAAGAGTTCAGTTTATGAGTTAAAATAAAATATACTCTCAACATATATACATAGTAGGTATTAATATAATAAAGTTCATTTGGAAGCTTTTTTCCTCTATTTTCTGCAATCATTAGGACTGATCTTCTCTCACTAACCCCTAAACCTTAGATTCTTGTTAACCTGGAATATTTAAATATATTTCAGGGAATCCATGAACTCCCCAAAATTTAATGCAAAAAAAGTATTTTCTTCTGGGCTAGATTGGGGACAGATCAAGTGCTTTTATTATCTCCCTTTAAAAGTCTGTAATCTTTAAAAGCATTGTGAACCACTCACTCACTGCTTTACTTGGAAGTCCTAGATTTAGAAGAGGGGATATTATATTCTAAGTACAATTCGTCCCTAAATAATCTTCCTCATGATTCAGAGTCATAAGTATCACCCTACATTACTTTCTACAGTGAGGGTAATAGTTTCCATGTCATGAGTATGGGTCTGTGGAGCGTGGAAATAAGACAGGATTAGGATAGAAAGAAGCCTTACCACTGACATTCAAGTTACCATGTAATTACAAGATTTCTTGGATACTTGGTTTGGATACATAAGCCAAAGGTTGGGAAAGACACAGCTGGAATTCTGATTTAATATGACTTCTTTTGGAGGAAGCCGTACATAATTTTATCCCAACTGATGATGATGAGTCAAGCTTCCGAAGCTATGCAGGCAGGCTGCCATTATCACATTTGCGTGCTTTTTCAGTCTTAGAAAGATAAGTTAAGGCAGCCGTTATTCCCCTTGGATCTACAAGACCTCATACCAGAGGTCCCTTCAGTTTTTTGCTTCGGTACTCCAACTTACTCCCAGAACCTTTAACTAAGAAAGTTTTCTAACTCCACGAAGTGTCCCTCACAATGTAGTAGACTCTCCAGAGAAGTTCAGGATTTGCTAAGGTCAATAGTGGCTTCCAGAAAAATGAAGTAGGGCTACATTTTTACTTCATTCTTTTTTTACTTTATATTTTGATATCCTTTTAGTTATGAGTTGGAATGATGCCCTACTTCCTTTTTCTGGAGTGAACAAAAAGCTAAACATGATTTTATTGTCATAAAATAGGATTGCCATTTGCCTAGCTGTGCTATATAATTAATTACCAGCATAAGAAATGGCTATAAGTAAACTATTCCAAATCTTAAATCATTTTTTCCAGCAGCCAACCTCCATCATTTTATTAGCTTAAACCTCACAAAATAGAGCATTTCCTGCTCTAGGTCTTCTAAATAATCTTGGTACATGCCATAACTTGAATGAAATATACCTGAAAATATTTTGACTCATAGAAGATATTACTAACAGATCATGGCACTAGCTTTTATTCACAGGTTAGGTCCCATTTATATCTACACCTAGTATACAATAACTTTAAAAGTACTTCTTCTCAAATTCCTGGCATAATAATAAATTTTCCAGGGTCGCCTGGGTGGCTCAGTGGGTTAAGCCGCTGCCTTCGGCTCAGGTCATGATCTCAGGGTCCTGGGATCAAATCCTGCATTGGGTTCTCTGCTCAGCAGGGAGCCTGCTTCCTCCTCTCTCTCTCTGCCTGCCTCTCTACCTACTTGTGATCTCTCTCTGTCAAATAAATAACTAAAATCTTTTTTAAATAAATAAATAGATTTTCCAGGTTTCCTTCCAAACACTTATAAGGATTTCCCAAGGGGCTTACACAAGTTCATGAATCAATTGATAACACCTACCAAGGCAATGGGGGGGACAAAGGCTCTCTCACTGCTATTTGAGACCCCAAGACTTCAGCCTCCCTGGTGGATTTGATGGTTTTACCCTTATCACCAGGTGTTTGGTAGTGAGACACCCCTGTCACCGCAGCTGATGTTGCCAGTCTACCAAGGAAGACAGCGTGGCAATTTCATGTAATACTCAACTGGGGGATCTTAGGGCCAAATTCCTTAGTCTAAAATGTTATCATTCTTTGAATTCATGCACATGCTGCTATAATTGTTATGTATCTTAGATACACACATTTTTATCTTAGCTGCATTGGATTAGCTCAAACACTAGAATGTAGGGTTTTTTTGTTGTGGTGGTGGTTTATTTTGTTTTGTTTTGTTTTAAGTAGTCTCCATACCTACCATGGAGCCCAACATGGGGCTTGAACTCATAAGCCTGAGATCAATACCTAGAGATAGAGTTGGACGCTTTACCGACTGAGCCACCCAGGCACCCCAGAATGTAGATTAAATCACAGAATATTGATGACATGCAAATAAAGCATCCATGTTGTCATTTACAAAAATACCCTTTTTACTTGTAGACACTTCCCTCACTCTCTACAGCTATTCCAGTATGTCCTTCCTTAAACTCAGTTTAAAAATTCTTTACTTGGGGAACCTGGGTGGCTCAGTGGGTTAAGCCTCTGCCTTTGGCTCAGGTCATGATCTCAGAGTCCTGGGATCAAGCCCTGCATCAGGCTCTCTGCTCAGCAGGGATCCTGCTTCCCCCCCACCCCGCCTCTCTGCCTACTTGTGATCTCTGTCAAATAAATAAAATCTTTAAAAAAAAAAATTCTATACTCACCAACGGAGTTACACAGTTTGTTTTCTTTCTCTTCACCAAACTTTCTCTCTCTGTGTTTCCTAATGTAGATTGACTCAGTTTCTTTCCCAGCAAGAAGGGCTTATTTCTCTATTAGAAGAAGAAGAAAGAGAGGTGCTTATCAACGGTGACATTCAAATTCTCTTTGGTGGCTGCAGAAGAAGAAAAATTTAATTTTTGTACCATAATCACAGGCATTTTCCTGAATGCAAACCATAGCATTAGTGTGAATGCTATGAAGGTATGAAGCAACTTCAGAATCTGATCACACAAGACATATGTTTCCCTCCTATAATACCTGCAATCGCTGTAAGTGCAAGTCAAATGTCTAGACTCAATTTTTTAATTCAATAAATTCCCATTTAGAAGCCCACACTGTGGGGCACCTGGGTGGCTCAGTTGGTTAAGCAACTGCCTTCGGCTCAGGTCATGGTCCCAGAGTCCTGGGATCAAGTCCCACATAGGGCTCCCAGCTCCATGGGGAGTCTGCTTCACCCTCTGACCTCCCCTCTCATGCTCTCTCACTCTGTCTCTCTCTCTCTCTCTCAAAATAAATAAATAAAAAACTTAAAAAAAAAAAAAAAAAGCCCACACTGTCTTTCCTACAGCATACCATTGATTGGGATTATTTCAGCTTGAAAGATATGTTGTTAAGTCCTTTAATTTTATAGCAGGAGGAATTCAGTTTCAAACTCTTTTTTATTCTTAGTAAAAATTGTATCTTCAAATTAATACATGTGGTGGGGGGAAATCCAAAATATTTTTCTTGGGAAAAAGAAAGACTGAAATGAAAATGGATATATCAACTAAAGGATGACAATGCCACCCATCAACAATTCTATCTGCAAGTACTTGCCCAGCTAAAGCATCTGGCTATATCTGAAGCAAAATTTTTTATCTGTCTACAACCCCAGGCATGCTAGAAATGAAGCATTATTCATTTTATTGTATTAGTCAAGTTACTTTCTCTTAATACCTCATTGGTTTTTTTTTTTTTTTAAGATTTTGTTTATTTATTTGACAGACAGAGGTCACAAGTAGGCAGAGAGGCAGGCAGAGAGAGAGGAGGAACCAGGCTCCTCGCAGAGCAGAGAGCCAAATGTGAGGCTCGATCCCAGGACCCCGGGATCATGACCTGAGGCCAAGGCAGAGGCTTAACCCACTGAGCCACCCAGGTGCCCCAATACCTCATTCTTCTAGAATGACTGGAAAACATTTCATTTCATTTGTAGTCTTCTTCAGGATTTTATCTAAGTTCTGAAGGGCTTACAAAGCACCAGGGAATCAAAGTGTATCCATTCATATTTCAGTGTCCTCTGTGCAAGTACGCATTTGCCAAGACCTTCGTCTTCATGTCTGATCCACAAGGACTGTTAAGTCAGAGGATTTCTATATTACTTCTGCCTTACTAAGGGCCTCAGAACCAAATTTTTTTTCAAGCTATTCCAGTGCAAAAGAAACTGTGCAAGGTGATCTAGTCACTCTCCCACAGGCAACCTCTCTCCAGTGCCTTGCTCTACTCCTGGGATTCTGATCACAGCTCAATCCTTTTTCCAAGAAAGTTCACTAAAACTCCCAAGCATCTTGCCAGTCCAAGGACCCTGGGGCCCTTTGATATCTATCCACACTCCTCAACACAGCATTATAAATGGAGAGAAAAAGGAAAAGGAGACATCCTTTCTTTTTTTTCCCCCAGATGCTCTCAGTATTCTGTATATCCTTTGCATTCTGAGAGTTCAATAAGGGACCAGAATCCCAGAAACCTTAGATACATTTTCTTTTCACAAGAACTTATTCAGAAAAAGAAATTACTATGAATATATAGAACTTCATCAAAGACAGAGTAGAATCTAGGGGAAACCCTTAACTGGTGCCTTTTGCCTACTCTCCTGACGGAAACCGTTGTATTGCTTCTTCCTCTTTATCTAACATTCACAAAATATATAAGAAAAAGTAAAAATTTTCTTTCTATTGAGCTCAAAAGTGAATGAGCCAGCTCTGTGTGAGGCTGCCTTTTCTTATATTTTCTGTAGAATTTTTTTAAATATTAATATTGTGAAAATGTTTCAGGAAGCGTTGAAATTTTCTATAGATTTCTTTTTTATAAAAGGTTAAGCTAGATAGATAAGATAGATAAGATAAGATAGTGAAGTATGAAAGATGTCTCCTCCTTCCCTTTTGAAACTGCATCGCAAGATAATAAGGAGAACATAAAATAGCAAAGATACTCCATCTTTGATGGAATGAAGATATACCTGTAGCCAAAACCCATATCAGTTGGGTTACGGGGGGCACTGACCACACTGAGAGAATATGTGGAGAAGATTCCAGCAGCTAAAATACCAGACAGAGCACAGGGTTTTCCAGAGTCAAGGCACACCCAGAAGGACACAGTTAGTGACCCATTACTTAGATCTACAAGAATGGGATATATGGACTGTCTACAGATGCCATCCTAGATCCCTTCGCATATTCCTTCTCACATCACGATGTGGCAGAAGCAACAGCTAAATTTGGAAATATAAGAAAACATCATATCTGCAAATGTGCTGAATGCAGAGATGTGTGAATGATCAGAAACTCGGAAGCTTCTTACTTCCCTCAGCTAAGCAGCTGGAGGGCTTCACAGTGAGCCAGGGAAGGTTTCTATGAGCCCAGACAACAGCTGGCTCTCTACCAACCACCCTCTAATAAATTACTGGTCTGGGAAGAAATCACCTGTTTGAACATAGTCTTTGTAATTGTGTAAGATTTATAAAATACATATTAAAAAAGCAAAAGGAAAATAATTGAGGGGGGGAAATAAACAGGAAAGTGGTGTTCTTAAAAATGAAAATATTGAACAAAAACATTTTTAATAACTCAAAAACAGTAGTAAAACTATTTTACTTAAAAATCAAGAGATCTAGAAACATACAGAATTTGATTAAGGATTGAGAAGCAACCAAAGCAAAGGAAAAATGATAAGAAAAGTCTATGAAGGAAGTAGAAGAGAACATAAAATATAGGGGTGTCTGGGTGACTCAGTTGGTTAAGTAACCAACTCTTGTTTTTAGCTCAGGTCATGATCTCAGGATCCTGAGATCCAGCCCCCTCTGTGGGCTCCCCGCTGGGTGTGGAGCTTGCTTGAGATTTTAAGATTGTCTATTTCCCTCTCCCTCTGCTTCTACCCAGGGCTTGCTTGCTGTCTCTCTCTCTCTCTCTAAAAATAAAAAAAGAAAAGAAAAGAAAATATATCATGACAGAAATGAAGGCTACAAAATTTAAATTAGAAAATCCTTTCTTGAAATAAAAAAATGCAGTTAAAATTATAGATTATTAAAAAAGTTATAGATAAAAAGGGCATACTGTGGGTCAGAAAATATAGAAACAAAATTTTCAACTGCAATACTTGTCCTGGAAAAATTACTGATTTTCCAAGAAAAGAAAGAACTTTTTAAAGTCCAGAAAAAAAGACACTACTTCCCTTCCAAAAATTAGAGTGTCCTCTCCATTCTCACAGTAGTAGTCATTTCTGGGAAAGAGTAGAACAATGCATACAACCTCCTCACGAGAAAAAAATCATTCCACAAGAAAAACTTACCTGACCAAGCTGTCTTACAGGTTTAAAAACCACAGCCATATATATATATATATATATATATATATATATACACACACATACATATATATATAATTTTTTTTCTCAGAAAATGTGATTCACATGATCTATTTTTGAAAATTGTATTGGAAAATGAACTTAAAATGAAAAAGAAATGAATGAGACAATCTGGTAAAAAAAAAAATAAAAACCACTGACATTGAGCATTGAGTTCATTTGAATAGAAGACATAGGTTAAAAACCATTACAGAAGCTATATTTACAGAGAATTTTAATGTTATAAACTGTGGCCTAGTAGAAATAGTAATGTAGCTAGTAAAATTTGGGATGGCAAAGTACAGAGAACACATAACTTGAGATCAAAAGATATAGCTGCTTAATCAAGTTGATAGAGATATACTCAATGGTATGAATATTAATTACAAAAAGAAATAATACTAATAATATAAAACCAGCAAAATAAAAATAAAAATCAGACAGTGGAGTTATGAGGGTATCAAATTATGTTAATTATATTATCATTCATAGTAGTCAGTAAATCATTTACTGATGAAATAAGAATTAAAATCATTAAATAAATTAATAGCAATCAAGGTACCTACTTGAGGAACTAAAAGCAGACTGCACAAAATTGTAGAGTATCAAAAGAATAAATATATGAAGCCAAATATTTTCTAATTGTGGAATGATAAGAAATCAACAATAAGATGAGGGTAATGGGAAATAGGAAATGTTGGCAAGACTAGATATGGATCAATAAAAATAATTTAATAAAAAATTGTGTCAATATAAAAATAAACTAATAAATCATTTTTAATGATAAAATTTAAAATTCAGAATGGACAATGGAAAAAGAACAGACCTTCATTTTAAGAGTACTGTTATGTCCCCATGATGCTCCTACTCGTTACATTTCTGAAACTTAAAAAATAAATCTCGGTTTTCCTTCTTATGCTGTATTTTTGTCACAACACTGGAGAAAATTCAAAGATAAAGCAAATACACACTTACGTATATTCACCTACAGAAAAAAATGGAATTTAAAGAATTGGAATTTAAAAACAAGAATTTGGGGAACTAGCAGTAATTAACACTTGAAATTTTATACATTGTAATAGGCAAAATTCTGAGATGACCTCCAACGACCTTTTCCCTTGTATGGCCCCTCCCTTTTAAGTGTGGGTGGAATCTGTGAATATAGTGAGACATCAGTCCTATGATTATGTTACCAATTACATAATAAAGCAGCTCATTCTTGAAAAATACACCAAGAAAAGCACTCAGGTAAAATTGGTACTCTCATTACTTGTTCACAGATATCCACTCATCCCAATCCTAATTTTTCAGCGATTTCATTAATGTTAATTTGCAACTCAAAAGCCTGGTACATGCATGAGTGAGTGAGTGTGTGTGTGTGTGCCTGTGCACGCAGATATACGTGTGCTTCCGGAGATTCAGAAAAGCCTGAGGTTAAGATCCTGTTTTTGCGCCTGGCTGGCTCAGTGGGTTAAAGCCTCTGCTCTCGCCTCAGGTCGTCATGATCCCAGGGATCAAGCCCTGCATCTTGCTATCTGCTCAGCAGGGAGCCTGCTCTTCCCCCCTCTCTCTGCCTGCTTGTGATCTCTGTCTGTTAAATAAATAAACAAAATCTTAAAAAAAAAAAAAAAAGACCCTGTTTTTGCCTTTGTCAAGTTGGTTGTTTTTGTTTGTTTGTTTGTTTTGGTTTGGTTTTTTTGTTTTTTAACAAAACAAAATTAGGGCACCTGGGTAGCTCAGTCAGTTAAGCGTCTACCTTCGGCTCAGGTCAGGATCCCAGGGTCCTGGGTTGGAGCTCCACACCCGAGGTTGGGGGGGGGGGGTTCTTGCTCAGTGGGGAGCCTGCTTCTCCCTCTCCTGCCTGTTCCCCCTGCTAGTGCTCACTCTCTCTCTCTCTCTGATTAAAATAAATAAAATAGGGTGAGCCTGGTGGTACCCAGGGAGGGCACACAATGCGTGGAGCACTGGGTGTGGTAATGAATTTTGGAACACTGAAAAAAAAATTAAATTTATAAATAAATAAATAAATACAGGACAAAATCAAATTTAATAACATATGTGTGGGGAATGCACACAGACATGGTAGTCGGGCACAATGGGGTACAAATGCCTTCCTGAATTAAGAGAAGAGGGTAGGGGGTTGGGCCGTCAAAAAGAAGGAAAGAAATTCACAGGACAATGGAAACAATTAAATGTTTGGTAGACAAATGTTTCTTCTGCCAGATAGATGAGGTACTCAGGTAAAATTTAAGTTTAAACTTCTCTGAAGTTTCACACATTAAAATTGTGCTTATAGGATTTTTTTGTCCCATTGAACCTGTCTATTTGTCTTTTTTTTTTTTCAATTTATTTATTTTCAGAAAAACAGTATTCATTATTTTTTCACCACACCCAGTGCTCCATGCAAGCTGTGCCCTCTATAATACCCACCACCTGGTACCCCAACCTCCCACCCCCCCGCCACTTCAAACCCCTCAGATTGTTTTTCAGAGTCCATAGTCTCTCATGGTTCATCTCCCCTTCCAATTTACCCAAAAGCACATACCCTCCCCAATGTCCATAACCCTACCCCCCTTCTCACAACCCCCTCCCCCCAGCAACCCACAGTTTGTTTCGTGAGATTAAGAGTCACTTATGGTTTGTCTCCCTCCCTATCCCATCTTGTTTCATGGATTCTTCTCCTACCCACTTAAGCCCCCATGTTGCATCACCACTCCCTCATATCAGGGAGATCATATGATAGTTGTCTTTCTCCGCTTGACTTATTTCGCTAAGCATGATACGCTCTAGTTCCATCCATGTTGTCGCAAATGGCAAGATTTCGTTTCTTTTGATGGCTGCATAGTATTCCATTGTGTATATATACCACATCTTCCTTATCCATTCATCTGTTGATGGACATCTAGGTTCTTTCCATAGTTTGGCTATTGTGGACATTGCTGCTATAAACATTCGGGTGCACGTGCCCCTTTGGATCACTACGTTTGTATCTTTAGGGTAAATTCCCAGTAGTGCAATTGCTGGGTCATAGGGCAGTTCTATTTTCAACATTTTGAGGAACCTCCATGCTGTTTTCCAGAGTGGTTGCACCAGCTTGCATTCCCACCAACAGTGTAGGAGGGTTCCCCTTTCTCCGCATCCTCGCCTGACTTGTTGATTTTAGCCATTCTGACTGGTGTGAGGTGATATCTCATTGTGGTTTTGATTTGTATTTCCCTGATGCCGAGTGATATGGAGCACTTTTTCATGTGTCTGTTGGCCATCTGGATGTCTTCTTTGCAGAAACGTCTGTTCATGTCCTCTGCCCATTTCTTGATTGGATTATTTGTTCTTTGGGTGTTGAGTTTGTTAAGTTCTTTATAGATTTTGGACACTAGTCCTTTATCTGATAAGTCGTTTCTTCATATACTCTTAGCTGGACAAAATGACAAGGCGGAAAAATTCACAACAAAAAAAAGAACAAGAGGCAGTACCGAAGGCTAGGGACCTAATCAATACAGACATTGGTAATATGTCAGATCTAGAGTTCAAAATGACAATTCTCAAGGTTATAGCCGGGCTTGAAAAAGGCATGGAAGATATTAGAGAAACCCTCTCCAGAGATATAAAAGCCCTTTCTGGAGAAATAAAAGAACTAAAATCTAACCAAGTTGAAATCAAAAAAGCTATTAATGAAGTTCAATCAAAAATGGAGGCTCTCACTGCTAGGATAAATGAGGCAGAAGAAAGAATTAGCGATATAGAAGACCAAATGACAGAGAATAAAGAAGCTGAGCAAAAGAGGGACAAACAGCTACTGGACCATGAGGGGAGAATTCGAGAGATAAGTGACACCATCAGACGAAACAACATTAGAATAATTGGGATTCCAGAAGAAGAAGAAAGAGAGAGGGGAGCAGAAGGTATACTGGAGAGAATTATTGGGGAGAATTTCCCCAATATGGCAAAGGGAACGAGCATCAAAATTCAGGAGGTTCAGAGAACACCCCTCAAAATCAATAAGAATAGGCCCACACCCCGTCACCTAATAGTAAAATTTACAAGCCTTAGTGACAACGAGAAAATCCTGAAAGCAGCCCGGGAAAAGAAGTCTGTAACATATAATGGTAAAAGTATTAGATTGGCAGCTGACTTATCCACAGAGACCTGGCAGGCCAGAAAGAGCTGGCATGACATTTTCAGAGCACTAAACGAGAAAAACATGCAGCCAAGAATACTATATCCAGCTAGGCTATCATTGAAAATAGAAGGAGAGATTAAAAGCTTCCAGGACAAACAAAAACTGAAAGAATTTGCAAACACCAAATCAGCTCTACAGGAAATACTGAAAGGGGTCCTCTAAGCAAAGAGAGAGCCTACAAGTGGTAGATCAGAAAGGAACAAAGACAATATACAGTAACAGTCACCTTACAGGCAATACAATGGCACTAAAATCATATCTCTCAATAGTTACCCTGAATGTTAATGGGCTAAATGCCCCAATCAAAAGACACAGGGTATCAGAATGGATAAAAAAACAAAACCCATCTATATGTTGCCTCCAAGAAACTCATTTTAAACCCGAAGACACCTCTAGACTTAAAGTGAGGGGGTGGAAAAGAATTTACCATGCTAATGGACATCAGAAAAAAGCAGGAGTGGCAATCCTTATATCAGATCAATTAGATTTTAAGCCAAAGACTATAATAAGAGATGAGGAAGGACACTATATCATACTCAAAGGGTCTGTCCAACAAGAAGATCTAACAATTTTAAATATCTATGCCCCCAACGTGGGCGCAGCCAACTATATAAACCAATTAATAACAAAATCAAAGAAACACATCAACAATAATACAATAATAGTAGGGGACTTTAACACTCCCCTCACTGAAATGGACAGATCATCCAAGCAAAAGATCAACAGGGAAATAAAGGCCTTAAATGATACACTGGATGAGATGGACATCACAGATATATTCAGAACATTTCATCCCAAGGCAACAGAATACACATTCTTCTCTAGTGCACATGGAACATTCTCCAGAATAGATCACATCCTCGGTCCTAAATCAGGACTCAACCGGTATCAAAAGATTGGGATCATTCCCTGCATATTTTCAGACCACAATGCTCTGAAGCTAGAACTCAACCACAAGAGGAAGTTTGGAAAGAACACAAATACATGGAGACTAAACAGCATCCTTCTAAAGAATGAATGGGTCAACCGGGAAATTAAAGAAGAATTGAAAAAAATCATGGAAACAAATGATAATGAAAATACAACGGTTCAAAATCTGTGGGACACAACAAAGGCAGTCCTGAGAGGAAAATATATAGCAGTACACGCTTTTCTCAAGAAACAAGAAAAGTCTCAGGTACACAACCTAACCCTACACCTAAAGGAGCTGGAGAAAGAACAAGAAAGAAACCCTAAGCCCAGCAGGAGAAGAGAAATCATTAAGATCAGAGCAGAAATCAATGAAATAGAAACCAAAAAAACAATAGAACAAATCAACCAAACTAGGAGCTGGTTCTTTGAAAGAATTAATAAAATTGATAAACCCTTGGCCAGACTTATCAAAAAGAAAAGAGAAAGGACCCAAATAAATAAAATCATGAATGAAAGAGCAGAGATCACAATGAACCTGTCTATTTGTCTTGACAGTAGGTCAGTTTAGGCAAACTCAGTTCAGAGCGCAGCGATGTCAGTTCCTACCCAGGTGTGGTGAATGGGAATTAGTCTTCTGATGCCCAACTTCACAGTCCACAGCTGAAGGATTCCCTACAGGCTTCAATCTTCCTTTCTTCCAGAAGAATGAAAGAGGAAAAAGAAACCAAGCGCTTTTATGTTCAGAGGACAGAATTTCCTCTTATTTCATTTTCACTAATTCTCAGATTATCAACTTTCCACTTTATCCTGAAGGATTCAGTGACTTTAAAATTCCAAACCTGTAGTTCTATCAGTTTATTCAATAAACACGTCTTTCCATCAACTTTTAGTGATAAATGAACTACACATAATCTGATATTATGTAAGGTATAAATATCTTTGAAAACCACTTAAAAGTCTCAAACTTTAAAATTTGAAAGCTCTCTCAGCAAGAATTCCCCTAAATTTGTTCTCAGAGATCATCACAGAATAGCTTGAAGAGTGAATGAATGAATGAAGGCAGCCAGCTGGGGAGAGACTGAGGGATGTCACAGGACAACTGTACACAACCACAAAGGTAATAGCTCACCAGCTTCTTTATTAAATTGCTTCATGACATGAATATTTATGTCCTTCCTCTTCCAACCTCAGTGCCTGTAGGTTAGCTACACAAACCCAAGGTCCCTCAGGGGCCCCAGTCATCTCCTCTTCAGCCTGTGCCACGCGTATGGAGTTGCACCACTCACGGGTCTGACTTGCAAGACAAAAGCACTTTTCCCCCCAGTTTCTAGGAGGGTTGAACTGTCAAGTCCCAGCTCCTCAGTTAAAGACAACTGCCTTGCCCAAAGTTACACTCCCTTCCCCGTGAAGCCCTCAGATTGGCCTATGGGTACTAGAAGGAGCTAGAAGACCCAGCCCTTTCTAGGTCTGCCTAGAATTCAGGATCACTTTGAAAAGTTTGCTTACCCTCAGAGCTTCTTGAAGAATTGACTAGTGCTTCCATGATGATTCCCTCAGCCCAATTCTGCTTTCTTCTCTTCCCATCCCGCATCTCCTTCTTGGCACAAGCCAGTCATTGTTGCCCAGTTGGCTTTCCTGTGACTGCAGCAGTTTCTTAGCAGGGAGATGATACAGAGTCCTAAAGCCTGCTTGTCTTGGGTTTCTTGGTTGTATTAAGCCCATCAAAAAGGTGACAGAGAAGGAAATTACTAAGCTTATTAAGGCAAATAGTCAAAACCAGTTATAGAGAAATGCATTTTGTTTGTATCCTAATCAGTTCTAAGGCATTGCTGTATTCCATAGTGGTTGTTTTAAAAGACAGGTTAGCAGTTATTTCTACCATCCTTTCTGCATAATCTGGGAGAGGGCTGAGGGCAGAGAAGGGAGAACCTCTCCGTAGCTAATTTCCTTATGAGAGAAGCACAAGCCTCCAAGTAAAATTTCCACCTAAAATCTTTTTTCACTGTCCATTTCTTCCTATCAAGACATATTAATAAAACTTTGTTCCTACTTTTTAAATTCTTTATGCCTCAAAGAAGACAGTGCTAGCAGGAGAGATAATAAGATCCATTTAGGAAGCTTTTTGATATTTCAAGCATACTTTAAACATATTCATTTGTCTTTGATGACTCCCACAAATTATAAGGCAAAAAAAAATAGACTGATGTTTTAAATTCAGAGAGGCAGGTGTGTTATGAAAAAGAAAGAATTTTGTCCAGTCCTCATCTGTGCTAAACCCTCCCAGCAGTTCTGAGCACATAATAAGGGCTTAATAGTACTTGTTAAATAAGCAACCAAACGACTCAGCATATTTACCATCATTTAGAGTATATTTTCTTCATTTCTAAAAAATTTAAGATTATTTCCCCCCTTATTTTTCTCCTCACTTTCTCTCTCACTTTCTCCTCACTTAGGTGATAATGCCATATTCCATCTGAAAAGCACATTTTCTGCCCTTTGTATTAGACGCAGAAATTAACCTGGGATGAGAGACCATGGCTGTCAGCCTCCAAACAAAATTTAAAGCAGTTTCTGGAGACAATTAATTTACTTGGCACTAATTTCTGTCACAATTCTCCCACCCTCCATTCTTTCATCATATTATGAGCTAGTAACACAGATGAAAAGAGGGAAAGGATGTTCTTACATTCTTCCATTGTTTAAAAAAAAATTTACATGTACTTCTTTTTTATTTATAAACTTTTAAAATGTTTTTATTAGATATTGAGTATGTACAAAATTATATTTATAAAATATGCATGAGATACAAGTAAAAATGCAGTGAGTACTTGAGTATCCAACATCTACTTTACTTCTATTGTAAATCGGATACTGTATGAAAGATAACAAAATGAATGAAACAAGGTTCAAAAACTAGGAAAGAAAACATATGTGGCCCCCAAATTTAATAATGACAGGAATGCAAGTAGGGTAGAGTGTTACTGAGCACAGAAGTGGGAGAGGTCAAGACTGGCAGAGGAAGGAAAGACTTCCTGGGGGAGGGGGCTCTATGATGGAGTCTTGAAGGATGAGTCAGGATTCTTTGGATTTGAGCTAAAGAAGCTGTTCTAGACAGAGTTTCTGAAAACAGTGGTAGTGGGAATTGGCCAAAAGAAGCAGACAACAAGATATTTCAGCATATGAGATCAATGGAACCAGGGTTACAACCGAGAGAGCGTGAGCTGAGGAGAATCACAGGAAGAAGACAATAATTACAAGAGAGAAAAGGGAATGATGGCTCTGGGAAAGGTAAAGGACGAGGGTCAGCAGACTGCTGTGGGTCAAATCCACTCACGGCTTGGGACTGATAGATGCAACCCTCTCTCTTCATGGTGGGTTCCCTGCTAACCAGCTCCATCCTTAGGGAATTTCTAAAAGTGACCTCATTAACATAAACCCAGTTCTGGCAGAAAGGAGCTTGCAAAGAATAACAAGATGCCTATGTCATCTTTATGGCTCTGAGGTGATTTCAGGACCTGAAGCCAAGAAAGCAAATATTCTGACAAAAGACGTTTTCTTCACCTAGGAAATTCCAAGGCTTTCGGAGCTCCGTGCCAGGGGTTGAAGACCAAATATTTATTTCTTATTAGGAATCACAATGTCGCATTCCCCATAAGCTGCTTGCAGGACTTCTCAGCCCTTCTCTGCTTCATCTTTCTTTTCCTCTCAGACCTCTTTCTCTGCCATTCCACCTGCCCCCTTCCAACCATTCACCATTCCCTTCAAAATTTAGCTTGGTGATAAGGCTTCTGCCTCCCTAGAAGATATTTCTATGTAAAATGGACGTGATTAAGAGTTAGTGCAATTCTTTCCTCTTTGGAAAAGGAACGGTGTCAGTATTGTCTTCCAACCTCTGGAGGTGATCCTAATTGGAAGCCAAGATTGAGAAGTACTGTTTTAAAGGAATAACCTGTTTTAAAGGGAAGGACATTCTGAAAGGAACCAACAAAATCAGCAAGGAAGAAGCAAAATGGAGGCACTGGATAGAGCTAGAATTCTAAGACAGAAGAAAATATGAGCCATGATTGTGGTGGAATGGAGAAAGGGAATGTTGATGGATTTTAGAGCTACTTAGGACAATCAGGAGAGCTTGCTAATTGGAAGGATGGGCTAGGTCAAGAGAAAGTATTCAAGGATGATGCCAAAGTTTCTGGCTTGAGCAACTAGATCTATGGTTGTAGGGAAAAAATTAGCATCCCTGTTCCTGTTAATAAAGGAAAATTTGAATGGTTAAGATTTGTGGTCCCTGCTCCTGGGCTCCCAAGGAAGCTATACTTTAACATTTATCAAGATCAGAATGACTTCACAAAACCTCCAAGCATGGGCTCTATTTCTGCCCTGAGCATACTTCATACATCTGCTTTGTTTAAAAAATAATAATAATAACCAAAAAGGAGCATTCCAAATATAAATGAGAGGAAGAAAAATAAAAAACACCTCCCCGGTTCCCATAAGATTAAAGTCAGACAACCCCCCACCTACTAAAAACATAAGATAAAGTCTGTAACTTCCTGGAATGTCCTCTGTCATGATGATTTGTAGCTTTTTTCTTTATGTAAAATACATGCATAACTCTGCACCCAACAGTCCTTCCCTGGAGCAGTCTCAGCCAGATAAAGACTGCATATTCCAGGCAGCTGTACCGACTTGGCCTCAGATAAAACTCTTTTCCTTTTTTCTTTAACATTTTTTTTTTAAAGTTTGATCAATTTTGCATCAAAACTGCTGCCAAGTTGCTGGCCATGGTATTCTGCTGAGCAGGAAGAATGGTACAACATCAAACAAGTTTGTTCTGTGACCATGACAGTGCAAGGCAAAATAAAGAACCTTTGTAATCCTGACTGTACATAAAGACAATAAAAACACCATGCTGATAAATTTAATTCATAAATCAGAACCAGCAGAATGGAGCCATCCCAGGCGCCCAGCCATGTCACAAATCTAAGTCAGCCTGCACTTATGCAAAACCCCTGCCCAGGAATCCTATCATGGCCATTCATAGTCTTCCAACTCAGCTTGGGCTAACTCAGTTTACCCTAGAATACAGGGCTTGCTAGCTTTGGGAGGAAAGCCCTGACCTCCTAACCAACCACTCCCTGTTTCTGTGTTGCCTCTTCTAATGCCCTATAAAACTCGCTCTTGTACAAAATCCATCAGGTAGAATGGTCCCCACTTGTAAGGTATGGTACTCTCCCAATCCGTGGATGATTTTCCTTCAAATAAAGGACACTGAATTCATTACTAAATTGTTTTGGTTTTGTCACTGGACAATGCAATCCACAAAAATGACCAAAGGTTACCCTCTTCCAGCAAATGTAAGTGACTGCTTCTTCTCTACCAGCCACAGAATCTGCCCTGCTCCATTCCTCCTGCCCTCCTGCTGGATAGATAAAAAGAGTTAAGATACCAATTATAGAATTGCCCCTGATGAACACACCCACTCCAGAGCCAATTCCATTTCCCATATACCTCCTTCAAAATCACCTACCACAAGTCCATCTTCTATATCAATCCCCCTCTAACACACTGTTCCTGAGATCCCCCCTGTTCCTTGTGTGAGCAATCTTCCTTGCTGTAGTAAATAAGCCTGGCTTTGTTTAACTACGGTGTCTCCTGCTGGCTTTTGACAGTGACATTTCCTAAGAAGAGAAATATTGAAGGAGTGAAGGACTGTTTGAAGGTAAGACGATAGTTTTGTTTTGTGCATGTTGTGTGTGAGGTACAAATTTGTAGAGGTAATTAGATTTATTGATCTGGGATTTGGAAAAGGAGATCATGCTGAGAAATAGATTTGAGAGTCATCAGCACTGAAACAGTAAAGGAAACCAGAGTGGGGCAGATCAGTTTATTTGAAGAAAATCATTGCAGTGAGAGAATAGGTCCAGTACAAATCTTTAGAAGAGGGTGGAAGAGAAGGCAATATTCAAGAGGAATCAGGAATGACCAGGGACAGAAGAAAAATGTGTCGTGTAGGAGAGATGCCAGTGAAGACAAGTTAAAAGTGCTTTATACAGGCGCCTGGATGGCTCAGTTGGTTAAATGTCTGCCTTTGGCTCAGGGCCTGACCCCAGAGCCCTGTCAGGCTTCCTGCTCAGTAGGAGTCTGCTTCCTCCTCTCCCTCTGCCCTTCCTACCATTCCCTTCCTCTCTCTCACCCTCTCTCTCAAATAAATAAAATCTTAAAAAAAAAAAAAAAAACAAAAACCTTGCTTCAAGGAAAAGTAGTTAACCAAATCTGTACAATGTTATATCTTGTGCTTTTATTATTATTTGCATCAGACCTTACTTACCTCTTAAAACTATTTTATCACAAAAGTTTTGTGTACACATATTTTTTTTTAAATAACACACAAATGCGCTTCATCCATTCCTCAAAAGTGTAACTACTATCGACAGTATTGTGTATTTGGGAGAAGCCTTTTCCTGGAACTTTTGCCAAAACACATACTTTGGTCTCTACACAGGATTATACTATATATAGTGTTTTGTACCTTGTTTAATAGAAAAATTAATTTCTGCATAATAAATATGACCATTTAAATATCTTTTTTTTCAGTGTAAGTTTGATATCTTATTGTACAATGTACCATAAATTATTGCACCATTTTAAAGCAGTTCTTCGGTTATTTTGGTCATCTGGGTTGTTTCCAGTTTTACAAACAGGGCTGCAAGGAAGATCTTTCTATGTGTGTATCTGCTTGTGCAAGAAAGTACATCTGAAGGATAAATTTCAGACTGGAATTTCTGAGTTAATGGTTTTTAATAGTTAACTATTCACTTAGAGGATTACGTGAAGTAACAATAAAAGAGTTCTTCTTTCCTAAAACCTCAGCAAATACCAGATATATTTTTCCTCGCCTCCAAATGAATTTCTTCTCTTGCTCACCTCAAGCACAGCCCAGTAGGAGCTGACCCAACATCGCTCCAGCCTCTCTATCTGCAGTTTTGGTTCCCAGATGCTCAGTGCCGCTGAGACTGTGCAGAAAAGTTAGGAAATGAGAACATATTTTTTATAGTATTTGGTGGTATTATATATATCCCAAAATAGGAAAATGCCCCAAACCTGTCCATCATTCCTCCCGTTCTCTCTTTTCCCAAGTCACCCAAGGTAGTTCTATAAAAGGAAATGTAGCTCATGGAAAATCAAGAACCACTTTAGTAACCGTGGAATCACTGACCAATGAAAACAAAGGCAGATTTCTGGCAAAGGTTCTGTGGCTTTGGCCAAGCATGACCTTTTCCCACACTGCCCCCAGGCTCCACTCAAATCTGTATCTTGGGAGGACCTGGTTATCACATGAGGCTATTAGGTGAAAAGAAAAAACAAAACAAAAAGGAAAAAAACTCAGGCAGGGAGCAGCTAAGTTTATGGTGAATTCTCTAACCCAGTCACATAAAATACAGAAAAGAGAGAGGCGAATATTTCGAGACTCACATGTATTTCTCACTTAAAGCCATCTCACTCCCGGTGAAGGAAGGGGGATGTCTCGGATTGACGGATCAGAACAGCTGCTCCACTTCTTTAAATGAGGGTGGAAGGCAAGTGGGAAGAACAGAGCAGAAATGTCCTCCTCCTACAGCAATCACACTGTGACCTGAAGGAACAGCCCCACTATCTCAGACTAGAATACTTTCCCTGGAGACCGTCTCCCTGGGCAGATTCAAGTACACGTCTAATAAAGGCATTCCTATATGTGCCACGGCTCCCTGAGGCAGCACTGTCACTTAAATGTGATTTGCCTTTGTTTTTACAGAAGCAGAAGGAAAATGCAGTATAAAATATTTGGATGAAACCACTTCAATCTGAATTTAAGAATGAACTTGGCCCCCAAAGTGTAAGGCCGTTCACTGTATGAAAACATAGAAATATTTTCCTGGTTCCAGTTGTTAAAAGATTAATTGGCAAAGATTGGTCAAAGATATAAAGATACACTATCATGATTTTGCCTGGAGTCGAGCAGAATATAACTAAAATAAAGATGTGATCTTATAGTCATGCTTTTTCACTGCTCTCTGTCTTAGCCCATGTTTCTCTTGTGCTCTTCCCTCTCTTTGCTAGCCTGGAAAACTCCTACTCATCCTTCAGGACAAAGCACAGTACAACCTTCCCTGTGGTGCCTTCTTCCTGCTCTCTCCTTTAGTATCTCACTCTAATTATGCTCTGGCAATTGTTCCTTCTTCTCTCTGTCATCCCCACTAGATAGTGAGCTTCCAAGAGTATGATTTGTGGTTTGGTCATTGTGTGATTTCAGAACTTAAAACAATGCCTGGAACACGGATACTCGATAAGTATCTATGGAATAAACAAATGAAAAGGTAAGTCTTCTGCTTCTGCTTCTTGTCCATTAATGAGAACAAGAAATGATAAGAACACTTCTCTTAAGGAATATCTCCTCCCATGAAGGGTCACCTGGGAGAAGAATTCCAGTAACTAGAAAGTCCTATAGCAGAGAGAGTTCAAAAACTGTGAATGTTGGTGCCTGAAGAAAAATTTCAGAAATATGAGTGACTTCGGGATGCTAGTGAGTACCTAGGAGGAAATGAATGATTCTCATCTTCTGGATTCTTCTCAATACTAGTGTTCTAGTGCTTTTTAGTGAGTTTCAACAATTTGTTAACAAGGTGTGTAAGTGTACTTACGTCTTTTCTTTTAATCATCTTTAAGCATGACTGGCAATTGAAGTCAATAATATAAGAAGAAAATTAACACTTCTATCTAAGAGTTTTCTAGTAGCTCATTCAACTTGTTCTTTTTTGGCTTAACTGCTCCCTGCATCAATGCGTGCTGATTAAGTACCCTCACTTACCTAGTAATAGGGAGGTCAAGAACCTAAATGAAAAATATTTCATGTTACAGCAAAATAGAATTATTTGAATTCTAAATTCTACTTTATGCTCTACACATATAAAATGTTTTATTTCTTCTTGTAATTATTTTTTTAGTCACACATATAAAACGAATCATACACACATATTATATACCACCTGAGATGGCTTAAATTTATTATTCCAAAATAGGATTATGCAGCAAGACAACAGTCACACTGACAGACCTGAGAGAAAATTTTTAAAATTAATTTTGTTCCTCTCACTAGCATATCAACCACCAATTTTGAAGAGTTAGTTCTCAGACATATTTCCAGGGTACAAAAGGAACTGTTGTTATCTGTCATTAAAGTTTAGCCAGATTCAGAAAGAAGAAGAGGAGAGAGAGTGGGAAGAAATGATGTAGAGAAATCCTTTAACCAGGGATTGTGGAGAGAAAGGGGGAGAGGAGAGGAGAGGAAAATGCTCTCACATGTGTTAAATTTTAGGTTCTCTAAATTGGGGTGGGGGGGTGGTGGTGAGATATGTTCATGAGATAAGACCAAGGAGAGAGAGGGCTCTGGGAAAAGGCAGCATCACCAGCTGCCCAGACATACTTGGGCGCTGCCACATCAAAATAAACTTGGCAGCACAAGGTCATCAGGTAGATGAAGGATGTTATGGACTTAACTGTGTTCCCCCCAAATTCATAGGGCAAAGCCCTAAACCCCAGTGTAACAGTATTTGGAAATAGGATCTTAAGCAGCTTAAGATGAAATGAGGTCATCAGGGTGGGGCCTTAATTCAATACGGTGGGTGTCCTTATAAGATGAGGAAGAGACACCAGCAATACACACAACCAGAGAAAAAGGCCATGTGAGGACCTAGCAAAGAGGTCACTGTCTGCAAGCCAGGAAGAGAGGTTACAGAAAAAAAAACAAATTTCCTAGCACTCTGATCTTGGCTTTCCAGCCTCCAGAACAATGAGAAAACAAATCTTTTTCTGTTAGCCACTCAGTCTTGTATTTGGTTATGGCATTCTGCACAAATTACCACAGGGGGGGCTGAAGTTTAGCTTTCTTGAGTCATGCAGTACTAGGTTTCAAGACATTTTGCTCAAGAAGAAATATAATTTGGTGAACTTTGGCACAATCAGGTGTGCTACCCATCAGCTGACAATGGTACATTGGTCCCAGCCCCAAGAGAAGTGCAAAGCCTATTCATGTTACCATAATGGTTGGTCTCAGCACAAGAGAAGCAGCCTTTCGCATTTTTTCAAAAGCAAGCCTTTACTAAATCAAATCAGTTTAAACATATCATCTTATAGAAAAAACCTTTAAATTAACTCAAAACCTAAATAAAACTTGTTGCCATTGTCATTAGACTTCTCTGTTCTCATTATTTACCAGTCCTCTTTCTAGTTCAGAGAGTTGCTCCTGACTTCTTTCACAGGCTTCAGTTCTGAGACATCAAGACATTAACAGTACTGATCTTTGAGATTTATTTCAAAGGAAACTCCTCCAAGCTTTCTTTCCTGCAGCAGGATGTGACTTCAAACTCTGTGTTTTCCTCTTTAATCTCTCAGAGGACAAACTATGAAAGGGGGGGAAAAATAACCCCTCTTCTTTCTGATTGGTTCTCCCTATGTTTTTACTTTCCACATATGAGGCAGAAAGAAGGGTGAAATGTCAATTACACCTAAGTAAGTAAGTAAGCAAACAAAAAACAAACAAATTCACTCACAGGCTCCCAAGAAGTTCACTTTTTTCCGTTTTATGTTAGTTCACTTGAGTCTTTGCTGAGTATTCTATTATTAAAACAAAAGCAGCAGCGTTGTTTGATTTTAGCTGAGCCAGACAAATTACGATTATGAACATTTGAGTTGTTAATGCATTGATTTGGAATTCTTCTTGGACTGTTTCTTACATGTTTGTTTAGAGCTAGATTGGTGCAGATAAGGATATCCTCTACTTGCTTGGTCAAATTACCAGGCGTACAACAATGCAGGGTATCCACCGGGTGTTTTCAATAACTTACAAGTGTGGAAATAAACACGTGAAAGCTGTACTTTCTATTAATACCATATTTGGCACACTGGACATTTCATAAAAATGGGGTTATAATAAAATTGAACCTACCTACTTAGTGCAGAAAGAAGATGCTATCGTAGACATGTCCATAAAAACATAATGTTAGAGTGTTGCATTCACAGAGGTGGCAGCGGCTCCTAGAGGGTGTTAGGGCGGTTGTATCCTCAGAAGCTCACCTGAATCGTGAGTAGGGTGAAGAAGAAAAAGTTGGGAGGGTGGGGTATAAAGCACTTTTTTCGTTCAAAAGAGACAGCATTTGGGGAAGGGGGTTCTAGCAGATCTCTCCAAAAGCCAGTCTCTCTTGGCATTCTCCTGTATGGGCTTTTTCTTCTGTTCTCTTCACAGAGGTCCTGAGCTGATAAGAATACGGGCACCTGCCCCTTTCTGTTTAGGGGACTTTTTCTGCCTGTCTTAAGTCTGAAAAACCTTTCTTCATTGAGTTACTTCTCTCAACGAAGAAGCCTTAAAACTCATGGTAGTTAAAGCAAAGTTACATCTCTTCCTTGAGAAAGTTGTCTTTTTCTCCCAGGAATGACTTTTTTCTGTGAATGGGATGTTCCAGTAACTAATGACTTTATTGGTGGGGTGAGGGTGAAGAAGGTTAGCTCTGCCAAACTCCAGCTGTAAACTCAGGTAATGTGAAAAGCTTGTCCACCTGAGGCCCTGAACTGGATCTAAGAAATCTCAAGTTTCTGGGGGGGGGGGTTGGGGGGCAACAACTTCTCCTCAACCAAAAAATAAAAACAAAAAATAAAAACAAAATAAAAAATAAAACAAAATAAAAACAAAAAATAAAAAAAAAAACAAAAATAAAAAAATAATGTTACACTGTATTCTGATATATTTTATAGATATGATTTCTTTTTATTCCTAGTTTTATAGGCTATAACTAAGTATAGATACATGAAAATGTTAATTTTGTTTTTTAAAAGTTATCTCTACGCCCAATGTAGGAGCTCAAACTCACAACTCCGAGATCAAGAGTCACATGCTCTACCAACTGAGCCAGCCATGTGCCCCAAGATGTCGCTACTTTTATTTCTGAAATTACTCAACTGTATTAGGGTGGCAAGAATGGGAATTTATACTGAAGGAGCTATACACACCCCAATATCTAAGCTCATTAATTTATTAACTGAAGTAAAAATGTATGATCACTAAGAAACAATTTATAACGCAATGAAAATAATAAGCTTCACTTTCTGAATAATACCAGAGCAAATGGTTCCATGAGAATACTGGTTGAATGGTCTTCCCAACCTCAGGAGTGATCACATAGGTCTTGTGCAATTCCTGGTGGTTTAATATAAGTGACTAGGATATTACTTACACATAAGATAAATTCAGCTTAATAACCACAAGTCAGTAATTTGTTCAGTGTCTTTTCATGTATTAGGGTATTTTAAGTCTCAAAAAAGAAAAGAAGGAAGGAAGGAAGATAGGCGAAGAAGGAATAAAGGAAAGGGAAGAGAAGAGAAGGGAGCAGAAAAAGAAAACCAGTACTTGAAACTGTAATTATTAAACTCAACACAAATCTTTCTTCATCCTTGGTATTATTAAAAGTTATTTCCTCACAGTGTTACACCAAAACATCATCAGACCCCTCCTTTATAATTGCTAGTTTGCAGAGTCCCTGCTGTTGCTTCCAGAACATGCTGTGATGTATATATTGGAAATTCCTAAGAGGTAGTTCATTCAGAGGTTAAGATGTAAGCCCTGGGCCCTGGTCTGGGGCAGGGCCTGATGCAAATCTTGGCTCTGGAATTGCTGTCTGTAGGAGCCTCAGTAAGCTAATCACGGTGAGGGGCAGTTCAAGCCAGGTTACAATCCAGATAATAACAGCTCTTCTATGACAGTACTGTTAGAAGCATTAAGTGAGATAATATCTATAAAATTAGGACTTATAGTGCTTGGCATATAATTTTAGATGCTTAATAAATGTTACCTATAATTAGATCACAATAAAAACTGGAGGAAAACAACAAGAATAATCACAAGATGAAACTTATACTTTTGAATCTGTTATCTATGATTCTTAAAAAAATATGTTAGCTATTTAATATTTGACCAACAAATGTAAATATTCTTGCCCATACTATATCTAAACTAGAAGATAGTCTTTTATAATTGCTGTAAAACTCCATTGGAAATGATAATTTCTTAAGACAATAAACATGCTGGATGGCATTTTCATCTTATTATAAGTGAAGTTTCATCCCTACAAAATAAAATACCTAAAAATATACTTGCTTTTAGAGATAACAAGTGTTAGCGAGGGTGTGGAGAAGAGGGAACATTTGTTCACTGTTGGTGGGAATATAAATTGATGTATCCACTATGAAACACAGTATGGAGGTCCCTCAAAAAATTAAAAATAGAACTACTGTATGATACAGCAATCTCCCGTCTGGATATATATTCAAAGGAATTGAAATCAAGATCTAGTAGAGAAATATCTACACTTTCATGTTCACTGGAGCATTATTTACAATAGCCATGATATGAAAACATCTTAAGTGTCTGTCAGTGAGTAAGTGCATAAAGAAGATGTGTATTTACAGTGGACTATTATTCAGCCATGAGAAAGATGGATATCCTGCCATGAGGTAATTTGGATAAATCTTGAGGGCATCATGCTCAGTGAAATAAATCAGACAGAGAAAGATAAATACTATATAATACCACATATGTGAAATTGAAAAAAAAAAAAAACAGACCCACAGAAACAGTTGAGTAGTGGTTACTGAGAGCTGGAAGTTGCAAGAAATGGGGAGATATTGATCTAGGATACAAACTGCCAGTTATAGAATTAATAAGACCTGGGGTCTAATGTACAGCATAGTGATTATATCTAATAATATTATATTACAGATACGAACATTGCTAAGAGTAGATCTTAATTGTTCTCATAGCAAGAAAGAAATAGTAGTTATATGACAGGCTGGAGATGTTAGCTTATGATATGGTAGTAATCATTCTGTAATAGATAAGTGTCTCAAATCAACATGTGGTATGCCTTAAATTTATACAACATTTTATGTCAATTTGATCTCAATAAAACTGGAAGAAAAATAAAAACTAAAAATATGCTTGCTTTGACCAAGCAAGTTTATTTTTTTTTATTTTATAAATAAAATGGGTACAAGTCTGATTTTTATTTCTCTTAAATCTTTAAGTAGATGTGGAAAACATGCATATTTCTCTGTGGTCAAAAACTGGCTGCTAGCTTTGTCACTGAATGCAAGCTTTGATTCGGATCCTGTCAAGAATTAAGTAATAACTGAGAATAAGGAAAATTATAATAAACAAATTGCCAGATTATACCTTGAAATGTTTATTTGTTAACATTTTGTTCTAAATTGTATATTTCATTTAAATATGATGGCAATACTAATATCCCTTAAATATAACTTTAACCATTTGTAGGATTTCAGTTTTTCATTTTAAAAAATGCACAATCAATGCATTTTCATTACCTACACCTGTGGGAAGCCTATTTGGATGGTGAACCAGGGTCCTGCTACTGACAGTTAACCCAGCAGAAGACATGGTAATAGCCTGAGAGCCTAAATCTATGTAATGGGGAAAATTCGCAATGATTCGTCAGTGTTCTTATAGTATTTCAAACTAGGTGCTCTGATTGTGTAAATTAAACATAAAAACACCCTCATAGTCTAGGGGTTGCATTGACCAGTATGCTGGGCACTACTCCCAAGCAGGTATACAAATTTAAATTAGTTAAAATTAAATAAAGTTGAAATGCAATTTCTCAGTCCCACTAGGCACATTGCAAGTGCTGGATATCCCCATGTCGCGAGCAGCTACCGTGTTAGAAAGTGCCGGTTACATCACTTCCATCCAGCAGGAAGTTTTATTGGGAAGCACTAGTCTAAAGTTTCCATTTCCTATAGAAATGAAACCTATTCATTTTTCTTATTTTCATCCCTTGGTTTAATTTTTTTCCTCTTCTTTCTTCTACCTATTCACTCCTCATCTCAATAGAGTATCAACCAATATGATTTTAGTTTCAAAATGAAATAAAATAATTTATTTTAATTAAAAATTAATTCTGAAAAACAATTTGAAGGAAATCTTATCTTTCCTGAGAAATTTAAAGAACAATATAGAAAATGATGTTTCATTTCATTGTTTTATTATTTTGATTGAGTTATAATTGACCTACAATAGTATCTTCACTTCAGGTGTACAACACAGTGATTTTACATATGTATACGTTGCACGATGGTTGCCGTAATAATCTGAGTTACCATCTGTCACTTTACAGAGACAAAACATTACTGACTATAGGCCCCATGCTATATGTTACATCCTCATGACATTTCTTTTATACCTGCAAGTTTGTACTTCTTAATCAACTTCACCCATTTCACTCCCCCTGCAACTCCTCTATCCTCTGGCACCCTGTTCTCTGTTTCTATGACTCTGAGTTCTGTTTCGTTTTTTAGATTCTACGTGTAAGTAGAATCCTGCAGTATTTGTCTTATTTTACTTAGTGTAATAGGCTTAAGGTTTATCCATGTTGCCATAAATAGCAAGATTTTTATATTTGTGGCTGAGTAGTACTCCATTGTGTGTGCGGTGTGTGTGTGTGTGTGTGTACACCATTATCTTCTTTGTCTATTCATCCATCAATGGACGCTTAGCTTGTTTCCAACTACCACACTTACTCATTCACCAATGAATAGAGGAGTACATATATCTAGAAAAGGATATTTGAAACACCCTGAAGAGATGAGTATTTATTTACAAATATAATTCCAACACGAAGATCTATTCATCAATAGTAAATTAGGCAAAATTAATAGACAAAATTCATTCTGATTCTTAGTATTACACCCTAGAGAGAATTCTCCATCCTTTCCTCATATTTTCAAAAACAAAGGTATATTTCAGGATTATTTCTCCAAACCTACTTTTTTAGGAAAATTGACTAATCCTATACTCTTTAGGTCATTCGCTGGCAGTGGGGACCACCGGGCCTCCAGAGCAGAATCCTCTGCTTCCACTAGCTAATGGCCAAGTGCTAAGGTACAACAGGCTCCTTTGCCTGCCCCTGCAAGGATAGTTCAGACACACAGGACTCTCCCTGCACTACTTTCTCCAGAACAAGCCTTTTCTTTTTCTTTTCTTCTCCTACTTCTTCTTCTTCTTCTTTTTTCTTTCTCTTTCAAGTTGAGACCATCTTGCAAGAATGAGTTGACTTCAATTCAGACAAAAATGACTGACTTCCGCCAGTTCCAGATCTAGGAACATTTTACAAATAAGCTTTAACCTGGAAGTCCTGTTTTGGTTCAACTATTTTAAAAACTGGTTCCCATGGGGCTCTTAGTTCTTTACCAGTTATTTCATTAACCAGAACCTGGGAGAGGAGAAAAAGATCTTTAGAAAACTAAAAGCACAGGGATGCCTGACTGGCTCAGTCGTTAAGTGTCTGCCTTCGGCTCAGGTCATGATCCCAGGGTCCTGGGATGAAGCCCCACATCTAGGGTCCCTGCTCAGCAAGACGCCTGCTTCTCCCTCCCCCACTCCACCTGCTTGTGTCCTCTCTTTCTCTGTGTCTCTCTCTGTCAAATAAATACATTAAATCTTTTAAAAAAATTTTTTAAAAAGAAAACTAAAAGCACAATATAGTGTTTCTTAACCTTTTTTTTTATTATTATTGCCCCCTTAAGACATTTTTTCCTAAATGTCCATCATGAAATTTTAATACCTCAGATTTCCTACAATTCCTGTCTTTATACTTGTGCTTTGTACATAAAAAGAGTAAGAATTTGTCACTTTCCAAGAATAAAATTATATCTCCTTAGCAACAATTTTGCCCCTTTTGATAATGCCTGATAAAAAGGAATCAAAATATAAGAAATAGATACTATTTTTAAGATCCTTTACTTCCGTTGCCATGTTCTGTCATGAATATTTCAAAGCTGTAGCTCGCTTGAGTATAGAGATTAGGAAAATATTTTTTTCCTCCTGCATACATCATAATTTATATGCATTAGTAGTTTAGGAAGGGAATAACCTCGCTGGGCTTTCTGAGAAATCACTGTATCTGAAATCACGGGATCCTTTGAGATCTTATGTCTTTCTACTCTAGCATTTTCAATGTCACTGTTTACAGGGGCGAAGAGGAAGGGGGTAGGATTCAGAGGGAAATGTGAGAGGATAAGAAAAAGAACACGGAAGGAGGGGAGGAAAGGAGGAAGATACCTACATAATAGCATATAGCTTTTTTTTTTTCCCCAATAGCCAGTCATTCAAACTCTTCACACATCTCTTGTTTACCCACATCTCTTGCAACCTCTAACATGAGAGATTAACATTTGGAAAGCATCTTATTCCCCACCCTCAATTTTTTTTTTATATTTATTTATTTATTTGAGAGATTGAGTGTGCAAGTCGGGGAGGGACAGAGGGAGAGAATCTCTGGCAGACTCCCGGCTGAGTGTGGAGACAGATACCAACTGGATCTCCCAATCTTAACACTTTGAGAGCATGACAGAGCCAAAACTAAGAGTCTGATGCTCAACCGACTGACCAACCCAGGGATGACTGCCAACCCTCAATTATTAAGATCACTTCCTAAAAAATAATATTCAAACATTGAGCATGGAGTTCAATATGAGAAAGTCTGTCTGAATGCCAAAGATTTGCACTAAACTCTATTTCATTTAGTCAAACCTTTCCTTCTGTATTATTTGAGAAGTCAATAATTTTTTGACAAAATTTGTCAACTCTTACAATTAAGACAGTAGAACCTTTCATGGACATTTTCCTTCATTATGGCTTGCCCAGTAATAAAAAGAAGAAATATGGGGATTTAAAAGTGTAATGAAATACTGTTCTTAAGGTGTATTCAATTAAGGTAGCAGGCCAAAATGTACTCTTTGGATTTATGCTATCATTCATTTGTTTGTTCGTTCAAGAAATAGTCACGTGGGCATCACGTGCCTGGTTATGCACCAGAGGAAACCTGGAGTTAGGGGATCATTCTTGCCCATCTGCAGAGCTCCGGGTTAGATCCTCACTGGAAAAGGACTTTATGTCTTTCCCCTTTGGTTGTATTTTCTTAACAAAATTGGGATCTGGGAGATACAGTTCCTTCTTTTCTCTCCCCAAATCTGTGTCATAAATTGACAAATTATTTAGAATTCTCCATTTGAATATATCATATCCAGGACATTTCTGTTTGGGGAAGAAATAAGCTCTTAAATAAGAAATAAGAAGTAAAACACTCCAGTTATACACGGTTTAATGCTTTCCTTTCCCCTTCTTTTCACCCATGGAGAAACCTAATCTTGCAAGGCAGAAAAGCCTATAACTAGAAAAATTACTCTTTTCATATACAATTCAAGAATACTTCTTTCTCCTCCCTCCACTACCTCCTAGCTTTACATTTTCTATCAAGATGTAAAATTTATAGTTTATATGTTACCTCAAAATGAAGTGCTTAAAATTATTTCATAGCTAAAAAGCTAATATTATCTGACTAGACCATACTGAAATATTGGCCCATGATTGTTGTTTATACATACTGGGAAAAGAGAAAAACAAGTTGTAAATATTTACTTTGAATTCATTAAAACTCTTTTGTTTTCTAGTGTCTAAAACATTTCAAATTGTCTAGGAAGAAAAAAACCCCTCTTATTATGAGGTGATTTGTTTAAAGTATTTTTCTATGAATTAGTACACAGAGAAAGTTAACATTTAGGGACATATAGAAAGAACAGAGATGGTAACAGAGAATGATGACATTACCCTACCTCACTGACACAGAAAAGCATGTCCCAACTTGTTCTGTGACATCTGCCATTGGGAAGGAGAGTGTTCTTTCACAGGGAGCTAAAGCTCAACATCAGTCTACTTAGAAAGGTGTTTGTCAGGACACCTCACAACTCCTGCATACATCCCCAGGTGACTGTCATTCTCAGTGAGAGTGAGTGGCCCATAACTAGGACCAGGGGAGGTAGGAATGGCCAGTGATACATGTCTGATCTTGTGATCTGAGGTGAAATGAAAATACAATTTCTTAATACAGACTGTGCTATTAAAATGTAGAGATGGAGTCTTTTCTTTGTCGTGTCCTCATTTTGTCTTTCTTCACTGCAAATGACAAGTGAGGTGGCATCCTGCCTATCGGGTATGCAGATCTGCAGATCATTAAATAAGAAAGAAGACAGCTTTTCATTATTTATTTAGTCAGAACATACAGTAAGTGAAATCTGTGGGTTGCAGACAAGGTTTCCATGGAAACTATTCTATATGAAAGAATGCCTGACCAGGCTGGAAGATTTGCTGTTACCATCACTGGCCATGGCGACATTTGCAAATCCCACCACCATTTTGACTTTAAAAGTAATCTGCATGGTAAACGGACTCTGTCTATCTTCTTACTGTTCTGGAAATCTTAGGTCAAGCAAAAGTGATGCTTATGTTTTTAGTGCATTTCTACAGATTAATGTGACTTTTAGTTTCACTTTTGGTTTTTCTACCCATAAGAGTTACAGAGCTGCCTGAGTTTGTTTTTCCTTTCTACGATGACTAGTAATTGCACTGATTTTCACATTTTGTAAATTAAACCCAAGAAATTACTTTTCAAAGGCTCCTTAGGGAATTACTTAAGTGGATCCTGCAAAAAAAAAAATCTTATGTATGGAATAGTCAGATGTGGCTCCATCTCTTGCATACATACCCTTTGTAGGTTTTTACAAAGTGGCAAGTGTTGAATATATTCTAGATAGAAAGTGGAAAGATTGACTTGATGTTAAAAAATTGATGGATATCAGAATCAGGGGAGGAAGGAATGAGTTCCAATAGAAAGGGAGGAAGCAGAGGGCACATTTCTTTGGTCATTGTCAACCCATTTAAATATTTAAATTCAGGGACGCCTGGGTGGCTCAGTGGGTTAAGCTGCTGCTGTAGGTTCGGGTCATGATCTTGGGGTCCTCAGACTGAGTCCCCCATTGGGCACCTTGCTCAGCAGGGAGCCTGTTTCTCTCTCTTTGCCTCTGCCTGCTTGTGCATGCTGGTGCTCTCTCTCTCTCTCTCTCTGATAAATAAATAAATAATAAATAAATAAAATGTTTAATTTTTTTTTTTTAAATTCAGAGAGCTACCCTGAGAAAACTTCCAGTAGGTTAATTCTCTACTTTGATCACTACTATTCCCTTATCATCTCTGAGCATAAGGTAAAAGCAATATGCAATCCTATTGTTTTTCTATTTTGTTTTGTTTTGAAGACAGTGTCAGAGGCTTGAGTTACTGGAAGGAAGGAGTTGACTTCAACTCCACTTCCAGTAGAGCAAGATGGGATGAAAGTTTAGAACTCCGTTTCAGCCATGTTCAGATATTTTTAGTCGGGTAGGTAAAGATGTCAGGTAGCCTGTGGATTTCTGAATCTGAGCAAAGTCTGGAAAAGAGATGAGTGTAATTAGAAAACAGAAATGCGGGGCGCCTGGGTGGCTCAGTGGGTTAAGCCGCTGCCTTCAGCTCAGGTCATGATCTCAGGGTCCTGGGATCAAGCCCCGCATCGGGCTCTCTGCTCAGCGGGGAGCCTGCTTCCTCCTCTCTCTGTCTGCTTGTGATCTCTCTCTGTCAAATAAATAAATAAATAAATAAATAAATAAATAAAACAGAAATGCACCAGGTACAGAGCCCTGTGGCCCTCACACTGTAAGACAGGAAGAGAACAAACCAGAACAAAAGACCGAGAAGCAGAGCCACCTCACTGCCTCACCTCGGAGAGATCATTTGTATTTTTGTCCGGGTGAATGGCATCTCTTGGAGTTGTGCAATTGATGGCCCATCTGAGAAAGCATGACCAGTGAGGCAGAATAAACAAGAGAGTCTGATATTCTAGAATCCAAGTGGAAAAAACTTCAAAGAGCAGAAGTTGAAAAGATCCCCAATAATGGGTCCGTGATTAAAGGAGGGAGACTGATACAAAGCAAAGGTCAAGCAAAGCTTTATTTCACGCCACGCATCAAGAATCAAACCAAACGTTCAGGGCCACGCCTCTTCCAGGGAGGGCGACCCCTCTCTGCTTCACAGACTAGCTTTTAAGGGTAAAGGCCATGTGGTTGGGCCTGGCCACGCACCGGTGGCCAATGAAATTGTAACACACAGAGAAAGCTGCACAGCCATGCTAGGTCACACATAAGTGACCAATTGAATTACAATTTACCCTATAGTAGACATTTGAACTAGCCTATTACCTTGGTCAGAACTGGTGCCCAAAAGGCTCCCAAAGGGTGGGGCCCGTACTCCTTGGTAGCTAGGGAGACAGTATGCACCCCCACTGATTGGATGTATCCACCTGGCCTGACCCACCCTTGTATTTGGGCTTTGTTACCTGGGACTGGTTTCTGGGACTTGTTTTTAAGTAAGTCCCCTGGGGGGAAGGGGGGCAGGGACAGTTTAAGTTTTATTGCATAAACAACAAAATGACTGTTTAATCCAAGATGGAATCACTCTGGCTAAATAGGCCCTTACAAAGTTAAGTGTGATGAAGGCAGAGATTTGAACATTGTAGTTTGCTTTGCAGAGGTCATTGATACCTTTGACAAGAGCAGTTGCCTCTGATCAGTGGGGGACAAAAGCCTAATCAGAACACACTAAGGAGAAAACAGAAGAAGAATTAGAGACTGGGATTATAGATCATTTTTAAATAGACTTTTTTTTTTTCCCAAAAGAGAGCAGAGAAATAGGGCTGCAGCAGGTAAATTGGGCCACAAACGAATGATCTCTTTTAAATTATAGGATGGAAGAAATAATAGAAATAATCTATTGTTATTCCAGTAAGATATATTATTATTATTATTATATATTACATGTAATATTTTATATTATTTCCAGGGAGAAAAGATTGGTGACATAGGAGCAAGGAGGGGGAACTGTTGGAGCGATGTCTTTAGTAATCAAATACGGTGCAAAAAGACATGATATCCTTCAAATACAAGCAGCCTCTAAAGAAGACAAGCACAGGGGACTGGAACAGATGCAGGGTGATAGATTAACATGGTGATGGGAATCTGAATGTTTTGTGAGGTGTCACAGATTGGGTTGTCTGGTGGCAAAACTGAGAAGTTCGGAAGAGTGAATGTGCATTAGGGATCAAGACCTGTAGAAGGGAGAGGGAGGATACAGGATTGGGTTGGAAGAAAAATTGAAAGTACAGTGCACTCTGAACAAAGCCTTAACCAACTCCCAGAGAGAGCTCTGAATTTGTCCCTCGGTGCCTTTATGCCACCCCCATTCCACTGTCCCTAAACAGTCATTGGATCTGGGGTCCCTCTGGAAGTGTGCACTCTTGGGCTCTTGTTAGGTGGACCCCGCAGTGCCTGCTTGCAGAGAAGCATAGCCTCTCCCAGTTCTCCCAGCAGCTGGGCTAATGGCTTGCTTCTTGAAGGGAAGGTGTAGAAAATAATCTCAATGTCCTTTGCATAGAATCCTTTTTTTTTTTTTTTCCCCAGAACAAAAAAGCAAAAAAAAAAAAAAAATATAGATACTTATAAGTGAGGAAGGACAGCAAAATTGGGGGTGGGGGAAGTGGGGGCTTAGCGCTAGAGACAAGTTGTGAGTGCCCAGGTGAATGACCGGTGAATGGGTTAGGAATATACTATGCATTTCCAGGCAGTTTTAATAGCCCATTTTATGTTTGGGAGTCATGGTGCTTTAGTTTTCTCTAATCATGTTCAGCTCTGTATGTGAAAAGAGTGGGATAGTGGAAGAGAGGAAGAGTAGAGAAATCACACAGTTTATAGGGGGCCCGGTCATTGAGGGACTTGCAGGCCATTCAAGGCACGTGTCCACTCTGAATGAGATAAGAAGCCATTTCAGAGTTATTTTCATCCTTTTTATTTTGAAAAATAATACACATACAGGAAATTGAATAGAATATAAATGGACAGCTCGCTAAATCATCATGAGGGGATCACCCATATAACCATATCCAGGTCAGAAAACAGCATGGCCAGCCCTGTGCAAGGTCCACTCTTGTCCTCTACCAATTATCATTTCTTTCCCTGCTGTTAGTGGTATTTACTCTCTTGACATTTATGGTATTACTTTCTTGCGTTTTCTTTTAATGGTTGTGCTATCAAACCTTGTATCTGTAGACACTAAAGATTAGGTTAGCCAGTTTCTACTTTTCTTTTTTCATCTTCTCATAAATGGCATCCAACAATGTATTCTTCTGTGTCTGGCATTTCTAGTCAACACTATGTTCATTCATGCTGCTGCATTTGTAAGTTCAGCCAACCATGGGATCAGACTTGGGTTCGGTTCTCAGAAATTTTCTAAACCTGCAAGCTACAGAAGATAGTTTTGTGGAGGGAATTGTTTTTGCTTTATCTCAGGACAACATAGAAGTAGTCTGAGTCCATACCCAGATTGTGAAATTAGAATGAACGTATTTATTTATTTTTAAAGATTTTATTTATTTATTTGAGAGAGAGGGCAAGGGCTAGAGAGAGCATAAGCAGGGGGGAAGGGCAGGGGAAGAGGGAGAAGAAGACTCCCTGCTCAGCAGGGAGCCCAATTCAGGGACCTCATCCCAGGGTCCAGGGATCAACACTTGAACCCAAGGCAGATGCCTGTGGTTCCCCCTTGAGATCAGAAGTTAAAACCCAGAGCTCAATTCTTCCTCTCTCCAAACCCTCAGGTGCAGTTAGAAGCAAATTGACTGCAGGAAAAGACTTTATTCTTCATTCCAGGGACAGTGTTTTATGGCAGCAACTACTTGATCACTTAAAACTTCTCTAAACAGGAGCTAACTAATTGCTATATGCCAAGGGCTACTCCTGTTTTATTAACCATGACAATAGGTGGGTCAATGTTACCTTTAAATCTCATTAGAAAAGCAACTCCAGATTTTTATCCTTAAAATTCTATTGCTTCTACTCAAATTCAATCCCATTCAAGGTTCAGTCAGGAAAATAGAACCATTAAAAGTATTATAAAAATAATAATAGCAAGTCACTAACAGGATAGAGGCAAGGATTGTAGGAGCACGCAGGAAAACTCAAGTTGTATATGTCTAGCCACAGAAGTGGAACCACAATGGGGGAATCTGTGGATTCATGGGGAGCTACCCCCTCTGAGGAAACTGTAATAAAGCACTCGGTGGCAGCTGGGCCAGGAGCTGGATAGAGCTAGAAGCTGGGACCTATCTCTGTGTCTTTCAACTATGTCTGAGGCCAGGGGCTAACAGCATTTATCTTCTTTCACTTCCCCTCATCCTGTCCTGCATGATTGCCACTTTGTTCAACTAAAATCCAGAACCTTGCAGAAAGGAGATCCTGGAAAATGTATTTCCCAGGCTTAACTAGGAGTAATAGTGCTAAGTGGACAAGTTCAGCATATTCTGTTTATAGGATGAGCATTATTGACTGATTTCGCATATAAAATCAACCTTACATTCCTGGGATAAACACCGCTTGGCAGTGTTGTTTTATCTATTTCTTTATATTTGCTGAATTCATATTGCCAAATACTTTGTAAGTAGTAGTATTTTTATATCTGTCTTTAAAAATGAGACCTACCTATAATTTTCCTTTTTTGTAATGTCCTTGTCAGATTTTGGCATCGAGTTTATGTTAGACTCATAAAATCAGGAATTCTCACATTGCTTCTTTTTCTATTTTCTGGTAAAATTGCATATTTTTCCCTATAATGTTTAGTAGGAAAAAACAATATCATTAACCCAGGATGAAACTATGGGGTGAGATCTCCCCGTGAAGGCCCCCAGAGCTCTCAGTCATCTGGCCTTCAGTTCCTTTCCAGCTTTTGGGATTGTTTTCCTCCATTCCAGCCATACCCTTCACATCCATCTTACCTATCTGCCTAAACGTGTTGACCTGTTTCACACTTCCATAGTTTTTCTCAAGTTTATTCCTTATATTGTAAGAATCAGCTCCAGAATCATGTCCTCTGTAAATTATTCCCTATTTTCTCCCTTTCCCCATTCCTACCCAAGGTAGAATTAAGCTCTTTCTCCTCTATGTTCCCACCATACTCTGTACAAATATACACTTGTATGATACAGCACCTGGTACCCTTATTTGTGTATTTCCTACAATTGCTCTAATGGTTGTATCTCCAGCATCAAATGGATGACCAATAATAAGCACAAGACAAAAGTTTATTAAATAAATAAACAGTTGAAAGCTCAGTGTCTCAGGACACCTGGGTGGCTCAGTCAGTTAAGCATCTGCCTCCAGCTCAGGTCATGATCCCAGGGTCCTGGGATCAAGTCCCACATCGGGCTCCTTGCTCAGCGGGAAGCCTGCTTCTCCCTCTCCCACTCCCCCTGCTTGTGTTCCCTCTCTTGCTATCTCTTCTATCAAATAAATAACTAAAGTCTTAAAAAAACAAACAAACAAACAAACAAAAATGTTAAAAATCTTAAAAAAAAAAAAAAAGAAAAGAGAAGAAAGAAAGAAAACTTAATGGCTCTATAACCCCAAACTCCACAAGGGTGGTTAACCTAAAGAAATATTAACAGCAAATTATATGTACTTCTTTATCAGTTGTTACAAGAGATTCACAAGATTTGTGCTTTTGTTTTGTTTTGTTGTTTTTTCACACTTACAAATGAATCTAGTGCATGATCTCAAGTGGCTTTTTACAAAGCCATTTTACAAAATAGAGAAAATTTGGTGGGGAAAGCAAATCTCTCCGAAAATACTAAGCCTTCTCTTCTTAATCTTGAGTTTTAAATTCTCTGGAAACCTTATTATAGATATGTACATCATCCATTATTCTTTGCTATCTATAAGATTAGCTCTTAAAAAGTATATTTATGGATAGAGCAGCATATATACAATCTTACTGGATGACCAATACAGAGATCAGTCAAAAAAAAACCCACAGTAAATATATCATTCTTAATAATTTGATAACCATATTTTGATATCATCTAAAATATGAATTTTAAGCATATTTATTATCTTGAGAAAAGAGATCATTAATTTTGCTGCCAAAATGCTATCATTTCCACATTAGTGTTGATAGAGTATTATCAAAACCAGTTCTAAAAACAAGTGAATCCACTTTTTACTGATCTCTCTGGGCCATTTTTGAGGTACATCTGACTTGAAAATCTTTGCCAAAATAGATTTCTGATATCCTGAGAAATAGTTTGAAGTCATTAAATAAAAGAATTATCACTAATACTGTGGCATTCATCTGGAATGAACACATACAAACCACTGTATTCTAGACACACAAAAGAGAATCCCACAGGTTATGAATCAGCAAGAAGCATCTGGCAACAAGTTGAAACTACTCTCTCTTGAATACCTTTTGTGTGCTCAGAATACAGACAGATGTGATCAAACAGTGCTGGTCCTCAAGGAAATTATACTTCGATATGGGAGATCAATATAATCGGTTACAATGAAATGTTATGTGTATTATGACAATGTAAATGGAGTACTCTATGAGAATTAAGCCTATTATTATACATCATGTTGCATTCACAAAAACGAAACTTTTAAAATGAACATTTTGAAAGAGATAATGCTGCTTGACCACATTGGGAATGGTCTTTACCTGCCCTTAGGGTCCAGGGCACTCAGTTCAGACAGCTGTATGTAAATGTATCTAGATATATTATTTGACTAAAAATTTATGAAAACTAAAGAAGTATATCAGCAAGCATGACTGAATTCACATTTTAACGAGCAAGCTATACATTTTCCTTAATAAAAATAAATTATACAATTAAAACAGACGGTGATATATAATCTTCCACATCCTCTGTCCTGAGGAAATGGAGAAATGCCATTGCTGATTATGCCTGGACGGTCTCATCTTGGCTTAATCTCCATTTCTCCTTCTAGAAATTTTTCTGGATCATTTTCTGTGTTCCATTCAGGCCCTTCCCTTTTCAATTGTTCCCATGTATGGACATTACAGTATTTGTAGAAATGTCCTTAGACTTTGTTAATTTGGTCAAATTTTACCTCTCAACACAATATGCTTAGAATGGGGCCATAGACAGCTAAATTTGTTCAACTGAAGATGCTGTGCCTTTCTTGTAGTGTAAGAGTGATTTCCTATCTAGAGTCTAAATCATAAATAAATTTCCCACTGGGTAGAAACATACATGCTAGACATTTTCTAGACAATTGTTAAATGTTTCCTCTACTCCTGACCATAATCATTTGTAAGTTTTTCCTATACGGCCATTTGAAACCCAACATTGTCTAAGGCAACTGTTTAAGTTGAGGTCCATAGATAACATTCTTGCAGGTATAAACATTCTATAAGAAATTGAAGGGAGATTTGCATAGAAAGAAATTTAGTTTCATAACTCAATGTTTCCCAAACTGTGGTCTTGGGGATCTACAACATTTCTTTTTTTTTTTTTTTAAGGTTTTATTTATTTATCTGACAAAGAGAGAGAGCACAAGCAGGGGGAGCAGCAGGTAGAAGGAAAGGGAGAAACAGGTTCCCCACTGAGCAGGGAGCCTGATGCCGGACTTGATTCCAGGGCTCTGGGATCATGACCAAGCAGAAGGCAGATGCTCAACTGACTGAGCCATCAAGGCACCCCTCCTCAACAGGATTTGTGCATTATCAAATTTGAGAAACATTTATATTGTTATATATGCTCTAAAAGGAGAAAACCTTTTGAAAGACTCTCTCTTCATCCTCTTTCTTTTCATATATTACTTTAGAAACAAGATGAAAGTCAAGGACCCTGTCTCCTAGAAAAATGTACATCTCACAGGTTTTTAGTGGGTTCTAGAACACTGGGGAAACAAACCTCAGGTTAAGAACCACGGAGTCTACACTAAAGAAAGTATTTTTCTAATCTAATACAAAATATTTTAATTTTTCTGGACCCCATGGTCTTTTCACAGATTGTCCTTTTAGCAAGACTAGAGATATCTCTGAGAAACATTCACTAACATGAATTTCTGCCAGCTGTCATCCATGACAAATATTTCCCAATGTGTTCTGGTAAGTAATGGTACAGAGATATGGTCTATGAAGAAAAATAAATATGAGAAGCAATTTTATATTTTATATATTTATATGAGAAGCAATTTTATATTTTATATATTTATATATATGTTTCCCATCCAAGGGAAATATATATATATATAAAATATAATGTTTATATATTTTATAGTCTATATAGACTATATTTTATAGTCCATATATTACATTGAACCCTGTAAAAGGCCTACTGCATAGGGAATTTCATATGGTTCAAACTAACTGTATTTGAATATGTTAATAAAGTTAATGCCTTGTTACTATCTTTGTCCCTTAAGTCTTTTTCTGCTCATAATCTTGCCAAACAGAATTCATTTGAGCCTATGTTGTTGCCAATAAATATACTAGCATACAGTATACTCGGTCAAAAAGCAAACTGACACTAAGGAAAAATAATTATTTGCTTTGCATGAATCAGCTACAAACATAGCTTACATAAATAAGCCTCATAGTCCCAAATCCTGTTTAAGATGAAACACTGCATGACGTCTAGTCAAACAGATATTTGCAAGAACAATGAGATGGGAGAGAGAGCAAATGTTTTCCCAGCACTCCTGTGTGTCATGGGAGCACACGATAAATAGTTTTAAAAGCTTCAATAACAGGTTCTGCACAGTGTAGTGGCTTTTGATGCTAAGAGAACATTTGAGAAGTTCATCTCTATCAACCAAACATCACAGACCACCATCATCTATTTATCACATTTTAATAGGGATTCTATTCCAATAGATTCTCTTCTTTTGTATTTGTTATATTTTTTTTACTATTTGGGTCATACGTCTTGCTAGAAACAATATTTAGCTCATATATCCTCGGTATAAATAAGAGGCTTTTACCATGTAAGGTTAGTTTGCTCTGTTCGGGGTGGTGGGGGAGGGTAGGTGTCATGCAGCTAGCTACAAAATTCCCTTGTTATCAACGTTTTATGTAGAAACAAAAGGTACTAAAATACACATAATAATCAGGCTTTTTTGTACTAGCCTTCAAAAAATATACATGAACCTATACACATGTAAGTACAATATGTATTTTTTATTGAATGTGCAGAAGAAAATTTTGATATTTTTCTTCATTGGCTACTTTTCATTATTTTAGTGTTTGATAAACAAATTTGCCCTTTGTCTCCAGGGCACTAAGTGACTATACATGTCTAATACACCAATGATAACAATTTAGGTCCAGAGCACACACAGAGTCAAAAATGAGACGCAATTTCACTCTTGCAAGCAGCTCAAAACAAGTACTTTGGTCTGATAGAATATATTAAGAAGATATTTCTCAACTTTAATTTCAGGCACACTGTAGTAATTGTGTCCTTAGTTTTCTGGAACATGATTGCCACATAAGTCTGGGATCAGTCTAGGTCTCAGAGTGAGAAGTAAAGAAAGGCTTTTGGAATTCTGGTAATTTATCTGCAGAAAAAAAAAATATATATATATATTTATTTAACTACATTAAATTATAATGTAGAATGTATTAAATCATAAATAGTGTGGCTGCAACATTACCTGGCAATGAATTTTCATAAATAATTCTATTTCATCCAGTCTACATTCTATTAAAATTGTCTTTTTATAATTATACTGCAGAGCTTCTGCAGTGTCAGAAAAGATTTTATGAATGTATAATGTGAACACACAAATTCATTCTACAAAAATAATTGTTTTAAATTTGTAAATTTTCTTTTTTTTTAAAGGATCTACTATTTAATAATATACTAACTTATTTTTCAGTACTTAATTGAAGGAGACCATAACTATTTTCAAAAATTCTAAATACCCTAACCACATGAAGATAGCATCCTAAGCAAAAAATTTTCTCAAGTCAACCTCAGGTCCCATGGTGAAATAGACTGGAAATGGATAAGAAATAGATAAAGAATTACTGCTCTTCCTGTGGTTGAATTCCTTGACTTGTGTCACCCAGAGGAGAGGCAGGATTGCCTTTTTCTACAACAAAAAAGATCTCAGTAATGGTACACATTATAAACAAACTAGCAGAAAGCACTGAAAGCAGTTATGATTTTTTATATAAATTTTATAGAATTAAATGCAAACATTAACATTGTTGTCCAAAAGGACATATAAGTATGATGCATTATGGGGGCACCTGGGTGGCTCCATCCATTAAGTGACAGATTCTTGAGTTTAGGCTTGGGTCTTGATCTCAGGGTTGCCAGATGGAGCCTGGGCTCTGCACTCAGCAGGGAGTCTGTTTGAGATTCTTTGTCTCCCTCAGCACCTCCCCTCCACAGTGCTCACTAGCTCTCTCTCTCAAACAAATCCTTTAGAAAAAAATCCTCTATTTGCCCCTCCCCACTCTGATGTTCTCTCTCTCTCAAAAAAAAAAAAAAAAAAAAAAGCATTACGTCTGAGATTGTCTCTCCCTAAATCATTATAATTGTTTTCTTAAGAAACCTTGTCCTTCAAAAATACACTAAGACTTTTAGCAGCTGGGGATTTAAAATACTGCTTCTATTTATTAGTTTAAAATTATAGTAGACTAGAACTTGGATTCTACTCATGTCTTACTCATCAAATGTTCTGAATTTTTTAATGTACTTAGTGTATACCAACTCGAAGCAAGCAACAACAAAAAAAATGTAGCACATAAATCAGTGGAGGTGGAGGGCAGGGAAGAATAAATTAGAATGTGTGTGGGAAGAGGGAGAAAGAAGGGAAAGCATTCTATACTCCTCACTGACCCAAAACAATGGAGACCTTGGCACACAGGCACCCTGCTTATTCCTTTTATCTCCCCTATGTCCAATTAGTATTGACAATTAGGTCTACTAATATTTAGCTGCACAAGATACATTTTAGTATTTAAGCTTAACAATTAAGTACACGGCTAAGAGATGTTCTTTGGTAGGTTCTGAACTACACATTCTATTGTGTATTCTTTCAATAGCTATTTCCATTAAATAGACAAGTCATCCAGTTATCATGAACTTCACTATCCTTTCTGGGAAAAAAAGGGGTGGGGAGTAGAGATTCATCTTGGTTAAACAAATATATTAGTTTAGGCAATAATTTCTATTTTACCACTTGCAACAACATGGATGGATCTAGAAAGTATAATGCTAAGTGAAATAATTCAGAGCAAGACAAATACCATAGGATTTCATTCATATGTGGAATTTAAGAAACAAAACCAAGGGGAAAATACCAAGAAACACTCTTAACTACAGAGAACAAACTGATGGTTACCAGAAGAGGTGGGTGGGGGAACAGAGTTAATAGGGGAGGGGAATTAGAGTACACTTATCATGATGAGCACTAAGTAATGTATTGTTGAATCACCGTATTACATATCTGAAACTAATATAAGATTGCTATCTTAACTATCCTAGAAATGAAATTAAAAATAAAATTTAAAGAAAAAAAAATTGGGAAAGCAGAAGACAAAAAAAAAAAAATTCCTAGGTCTTATCTTATATCTACTGAACTGGAATCTGGAAATAAATTTCAAAAATGTGCATTTTTAGTAAGCTTTCCAAACCTTAGGTGATTACTGTGAGTGATTTCTGGGCACCCTGAAGTTTCAAAATCCCTCAAGTATAAGGAGGAAGCACATTGGCTATAAGTATTTAAGGTAGCAACTTAACTGAAGGTGGATACCAAATGGTATCATTCAGTTCTGTTTCTTCAGATAATACATATCTACAGTCAGACACCAGTACTTGAGGCACAGAGGTTCCAAGATTTTTTTTAAATGCTATGGCAATTACAATGGCTTGCTGATATACTATAATTGAATGTTACCATCTCACTCTTCGCTCTTGTAGAAAAATTATTTTTTCTAGTACTTCTAGATATAATCTCAAAATTCTAAAAATATTCTATCAACCAGGAAAAAAAAAAAAAGAAGACTGCCATAGACTATGAAAGTTAACTCCTCAAGAGAAACTACTACAAAAACATTTCAAGAAACAATAATAAAGTACAACATATGATGAAGTCAACGTATACCAAAGCAAGAACTTCTCATTTGAGTCCCAGGTACCTTACAGAATCTCCCCAGCCTCAGGGATGTGAAGGGCCTGGGTGCAACCAGAGTCCATGGGGTTGTGATGAATGATCTCCAGATTACCCCAATGATGTGCATACAAGTATTATTTTCTAAGAGCGTCAAGGAATTAAAGATTAGGAAGCAACAATGTAGTAGGAGGTACTGATGTGATAATCAAGAAAACCAGGTTCAACTCCTTGTCATCCCACTGAGTAATCTTAAATTACTTAACTTGGAACCCTTAGTTAGGTTCCTCATTACTTGTTAAATGAGGAATAGTTTAAACTACTTCTAAGGCCTCTTCTAAGATTCCATAATCTCCCTTGTATTTACACTTCATGATGTAAAATAACACTCCATGGTAATTTAATTAAAAGCTCTAAATTCAGTCAGTAATTCAATAAATACTTAACTAAGCACCTAATCTGTGCCAGGCAATGTGAGAATCTGGAAAACAGATATAGAATACAGTGTCCTAATATGGAGTTATATATACTTTATTGGGAATAAGTAACATATTTTATTATGAATAACCACTGTGTCCCTTTAAATAAATAGTAAAAGTCTACTGAAGAATGCTAAGTTCTAGAAACCTCCATAGATAATAAAGCTTGCTATGCGTAATCAATGTGAACTTTAATTAGAGTCAGAACATCTACCAATATTGAAGGCTTTTCTTCTCTGTACCCTTCAGTTATTTAAAAAAAAAAAAAAAAAAAAAAAAGGTCTGAGCACCTGGGCGGCACAGTGGGTTGATGTCCAACTCTTGGTTTCAACTTAAGTTGTGACCTGAAGTCGCGGAATCAAGCCCCGTTTCAGGCTGTGCACTCAGTGCAGTCTGCTTGGGAATACCTCTCCCTCTACCCCTCCACCTCACACTCACTCTCTCTCACTTTCCCTCTTTAAAATAAATAAAACTTTTTTAAAAAATAAGACACTTAAGTTTATGTTTTTGCATTAACAATCAAAATCACTTTTCAAAGTATACATTTGTAAAAATAGTTTATTTTAAAGACTCTCAGTAGGACTTCAACATCTTATTTTCAGATATACTAAGAAGACAATCAGTGTGTTCAATAATTTTAACCCATGATGACAGTTGCTCCAGATCTATTAGACCTATATACATTGTTTAATTGAGCAGGGATAAGGAAAACAGGGATTCAGTTTTAATTAAATATTACACAGTTGGATTTTCTCCTCCACAAAAGTATAATTTTCATATGGATACAATTTCACAAAGGTTACAAATATATATCAACTTACAACTGAAGGAAATATTTAGTATTTTACAAAAAAATCTAGCTCCATAATTGCTTTCTTTTTAAAAAATCCTTCTCATACAATATAAAAAGTCCAGATTTCTCCAGAAACATACAGTTAGTCATCTAGTAGTAGGATCCAAAATGGGAAGAATTACTATCCCCAGAAGAGGGGGGTGGAGGCAATGGTGGAGGGGGTGGGGGTATAGAGTATGGTAAGGGAATTAATGGATGAGGTGCCATGTTAGGTGCAGCCCACCCCAGGTTTACAGATGCAGGTGGTGGTGGTGGAGGGAGTGCCGGTAGAGGAGGAGGGAGTGAAAAGCCGTGCATGTCAAACACTGGAGGAGGAAAGGGATACTGTGGCATGACAGGATTATCGGGTCTCTGAGGTGGAAATCCGGAAGTGTCCTGAAACACCATATGCTCTGAGTTATGAAACTGTGGCGACTGAGGCCTGCCGTGGCAAGGTCGAGGATATCTACCCCGGGAAAATCCTCGTGTGAATTCTCTGTTACGATATCCTTTTGAATGCTCTGAAGCGGAGCTATGAACATTCCAGTTCTGATGTACTTCTGAAAAATTTTCACCTTTGAGTGAGAAAAAAAGCATAAAAACAAAATTAAAATTAATTTTAGTACATCAAAAAACACTGCGGAAAATTTCAATAATGTCTTTTCTTTAACCTTCAGTATTGTCTTATGGTAACTAAAAAAGCAAAAGCCTTAAAATTATCAATTAAAAATGAATCCCTCTCATCAGAAACCAGAGAGAACAGAAGAAAGTGATACAACATTTTCAAGTGCTGAAAGAAAACTCAATCTACAATTCTAAAGGTAATGAAAATATCCTCAGGAAAAAAAGGGAAACTAAAGACATCTACAATGAAGAAAAACTGTAATTTATCTCCAGCAGACCTACACTGATATAATGACTAAAGCAAGTTCTCTAAATAGAAACAATAAAGAAACCTGAAACACCAGGAAGGAAGAGAGAACACAGCAAAAATATGAGTAAATACAATAAAATGTCCTTCTCTGAGTTTTCTAAATTATGTTTGGTGGTTAAAACAAATATTATAGTAAGTAATATGATTCTAATTCTATATATGAACTATTTAAGCCAATTTATGTTATAAACAAAAGAAAACAAGGGACATAAAGAGGTAAAGCTTCTAAGAGGTAAGGTTTCTACACTGCACACAAACTGGCAAAACAATGACACCAGTAGATTGCGATAAGTAACATATACACAATTTAATACCTAGGACAACCACTGAAAAAATTATACAGAGATACATTCAAATACACTACAGATAAATCAAAATGGAATTCTAAAGAATGTTATAGTACTGACAGGCAGGTGGATATAAGAAAACAGAGATACGAAATACAGAGAGAATGAACAGAAAAGGGCAGACTTAAGCCTTAACATCAATAATTACATTAAATACAAATGGTCTAAATACATCAATTAATAAGACACAGGGAATGACTGGTAGAGTAGATTAAAAAACAAAATACTCATTTCAAAGGATATAGTCAGGTTGAAAGTAAAAGGAGAGCAAAAGACACGACATGCAAACATTAATCAGAAGAAAGGAGTAGCAGGGTGCCTGGGTGGTTCAACTGGTTAAGCATCTACCTTCAGCTCAGGTCATGATCCCAGAGTCCTGGGATTAAGCCCCTTGTTGGGCTCCCAGCTCAGCTGCTCAGCAGGGAGTCTGCTTCTCCCTCTCTCTACCCCTCCCCCTGCTCTTCTCCCTCTCCTAGCAAATAAATCTTGGGAAAAAAAAAGAGCAGCTACATTAATATCAGATAAAATAGATTTCAGAACAAAGAAAATCATCAGGGAAAGACAGAGACAAGAGAATTCAACAACATACATATGAAGAATTATACATTATGTCCACATCTGGTCTATTCCAGGGATGCAAAGACTGGTTCAATATTCCAAAACCAGTGTAATCTCCTCATTAACAGGCTACTGACAAAAAATGTCATCTTATCAAAGTACTGTCAAAATTTAATACTTATAAATTTTTTTAAAAAGCTCCAAAAAAATAGGAATAGATGGAAACTTTCTTTACTTGACTGCATCTACAAAACCCTGATACCTAAATTATACTTAACGATGAAAGACAAGGTTTCCTCCTCTAATCAAGAACAAAGCACATTTATTCAACATAGTGCAAGAGACTAGACCTAGTAAAAGAGAGACTAAAAAATATATATATATATATGTATATATATATGGTTTGAACAACAAAGAATACCGTTTCTATTTGCAACTGACTCAGTTGGCTAAGCAGAAAATGTCAAAGAAAAAAACTCCTAGAACTAGTGAGTTCAGGAAGGTCACAAGATAGAAGCTAACCAAACATTAACTTATTTCTGTACTCTAGCAACAAACACATGGACATTGAAATTAAAATGTAAAGCCACTTACAATGATTTGAAAAATGAAATACTTAGGTGTATAATAACAAAAAAATACAGATTAGTATTCTAAACATGCAAAATGCTACTGAAAAGAACCAAAGATCTAAATTAATAGAGATGTACAGCATTATTGTGCAATGGAAGACTCAATACAGTTAATTACCAATTCTCTCCAAACCAATACGCAGGTTTAATATAATTCCTACCAAAATCCCAGCAAGTTAAAAAAAAAAAAAATCCCAGAAAGACTTTTGCCAATATAGAGAAGATTATTACACAATGCATATGGAAAAGCAAGGGAACTAGAACAGCTAAAATAACTTTGAAAACTTTTAGGGAAAAAAAAAAAAACTAGGAAAAAAATTACAGAATGTAGGTCTAGATAAGAAATTCTCAGACTCCACAAAAGGAAAACAATAAACTAGGCTTAACAAATTTAAAATCTTTTGTCCTACAAATGGCCTTCTTGAGAGGATAAAAATACAAGTTCTAGGCTGGAACAAATTATCTCATAACTCAAGAACAAAAAAGCAGAAATATAGTTAGAAAACGGGCAAGAGACATGAATAAATATATCACTGAAGAAGATACAGAGATAGCAAATCAGGACATGGAAATATGTTCAAAATCCTTAGCCATTAAGAAAATGCAAGATAAAATCACAATTATCACTACACACCTATCAGAATGACTAAAATCAGAATAACTAAAATGGGGGGGGGGGACAAGATGGCGGGGTACTAGGAAGAGGCGTCTTTTCAGCTGGTACCCCAAAGTGAGCTGATTACCTACCAAAGAACTCCGATCACCCATGAAATCAGCCTGAGATCAGAATTATACACGTCTGGATCTCTATAGGGGCAGAAGACGCCAGTGAGCAGGTAAAGTGGAATGGGAACAGCGGACTGATATCAGAAGATAAATAAAAGGGGGAGGGAGCCACCAGAGGCGACCGGTGCAAAAGTAATACCCCAATACAAGCGAGAGTGCCCTGCGTCTGGGAACCAGCATTAACTTGGAAACTGGTTGAAAGCACTCCAAAAGAGCAAAGGATTGCGGGGGGGAAATCTTGGGAATCGGGGCGGCTAGGGACAGGGGCTTAAGTCCCCGGTCCCAGACGGCCTCCCTGGCGCGGAGGCAGAGAGAGTGCGGCGGAGAAACCGGCCCCTGGTCCCTAAGCTGCCAGCGCACCCCAGAGTGCGGGGGTTCCGGCTCCTGTGAGGGGATGGGAGCTGCGCCGGTCTGCAGAACGCGCACTAGCCCTACCACAAAGCTTGAGATGCGCGCGCACGTCCCGCCAGCTCTCCTGGGTTTCTAAGGCCCGGGGGCGCTTCTTGACCCCCGCCATTGTTTCAAAGTCTAAGCCGCACGCGCGCAAAAGCCCAGCCTGCGGCTTACGGACCAGCGCCCCATTCTCAGTGCCCCAGACGCGCGCCCGACCCACAGCCGCCTCTGAAAAGAGGTGCGCGCAAGCCAGGCACTCACAGACCGGGCCGGCGGCAAAATCTGAGTGTGCGATCGCTGCTTGGAACCTCTCTGGCGATCAGGAGCTCCCAGACAGCCGCCACTGCCTTGGCCTTGGGGACGAGAAAAAGATCCTGCGCCCCCAGGGTCTTTAACTTGGAACCTGCACTGCCAGCGTCCAAGGGGGAATTTATTCAGCTTCTGCGCCCAGACTGAGGCTTCTCTCTGAGACGGAGATCAGGAAGTGTTCCAGGGTGCACCTTGACTGCACCAGAGTTGATACATCCAGCTACATCTGTTCAGTCTTCTCCCACCAAAATGACTAGGAGGAGGAATGCCCAACAGAAGAAAAATACAGAGGATGGACCTTCTGCAACAGAGCTCACGGCTATCAACATAGACAATATGTCGGAAAGAGAATTCAGGCTAACAATTATCCAGGCAATAGCTAGGTTGGAGAAAGCCATGGATGACCAAACAGAATTGATTAGGGCCGAACTGAAAGCGACCAGACAGGATGTTCACAATGTTAGGGCGGAGCTTAAAGCTACCAGGGAGGAGGTCCACAATGCTCTCAATGAGTTCCAATCCAATCTAAACTCTCTCAAAGTTAGGGTAACTGAGACAGAAGATAGAATTAGTGATCTGGAAGACAAAAAGAGAAAGGATCAGGAGGAAGCCTGGAACAAACAGCTTAGATCCCACGAAAGCAGAATCAGGGAAATAAATGATGCCATGAAGCGTTCCAATGTCAGAATTATTGGAATTCCTGAAGGGGAGGAGAAAGAAAGAAGTCTAGAAGATATCGTGGAACAAGTCCTTCATGAAAATTTTCCGAATCTCGCGAATGAAACCAGCGTTCATGTACTAGAGGCTGAACGGTCTCCACCCAAGATTATACACTCCAAAAAAACATCACGACACCTGATAGTCAAATTGAGAAATTATAATTGTAGGTATAATCTCTTGAAAGCCGCCAGGGCAAAGAGGCTCCTTACTTACAGAGGGAAGCCCATCAGAATAACGTCAGACCTGTCCACAGAGACCTGGCAAGCCAGAAGAGGCTGGCAAGATATATTCAGGGCACTAAATGAAAAGAACATGCAGCCAAGAATACTTTATCCAGCAAGACTGACATTCAAAATGGATGGAGAGATAAAGAGTTTCCAAGACCGGCAAGGCTTAAAAGACTATGCAACCACCAAGCCGATACTGCAGGAAATATTAAGGGGGGTTCTATAAAAGAGGAAAAATCCCAAGAATAGCATTGAACAGAAATATAGAGACAGTCTACAGAAAGAAAGACTTCAAAGGTAACTCGATGTCAATAAAAACGTATCTATCAATAATCACTCTCAATGTGAATGGCCTAAATGCACCCATAAAACGGCACAGGGTTGCAGATTGGATAAAATGACAGGACCCATCCATATGCTGTCTACAAGAGACCCATTTTGAACCTAAAGATACACGCAGACTGAAAGTGAAGGGGTGGAGAAGCATCTTTCATGCCAATGGGACTCAAAAGAAGGCTGGGGTAGCGATTCTCATATCAGATAAATTAGACTTCAAACTAAAGACTGTAGTCAGAGATACAGAAGGACACTACATAATCCTTAAAGGGACTATCCACCAAGATGATCTAACAATTGTAAATATCTATGCTCCCAATATGGGAGCAGCCAATTACTTAAGAAAACTGTTAATCAAGATAAAGAGTCATATTGATATGAATACACTAATCGTAGGAGATCTTAACACGCCTCTTTCAGAATTAGACAGATCATCGAAGCAGAAAATCAATAAAGAAACAAGAGCATTGAATGACACATTGGACCAGATGGACCTCATAGATATATACAGAACATTCCACCCTAAAACAGCAGAATACTCATTCTTCTCAAGTGCACATGGAACCTTCTCCAGAATAGACCACATACTGGGTCACAAATCAGGACTCAACCGATACCAAAAGACTGAGATTATTCCCTGCATATTCTCAGATCACAATGCTATGAAACTGGAGCTCAATCACAAGGAAAAGTTCCGAAGGAACTCAAACACCTGGAAGCTAAAGACCACCTTGCTTAAGAATGCTTGGATCAACCAGGAGATCAAAGAAGAACTGAAACAATTCATGGAAACCAATGAGAATGAAGACACTTCGGTCCAAAACCTATGGGATACAGCAAAGGCCGTCCTAAGGGGAAAATATATAGCCATCCAAGCCTTGCTCAAAAAATTTGAAAAATCCAGAACACACCAGCTGTCTCTACACCTTAAAGAACTGGAGGATCAACAACAAATCAAACCAACTCCACACATAAGAAGGGAAATCATCAAGATTAGAGCTGAGATCAATGAGGGAGAAAACAGAGATACAGTAGAACGTATCAATGAAACTAGAAGCTGGTTTTTTGAAAGAATCAATAAGATCGATAAGCCACTGGCTACACTAATCCAAAAGAAAAGAGAGAAATCCCAAATTCATAAAATTATGAATGAAAAGGGAGAGATCACAACTAACGCCAAGGAAGTAGAAACAATCATCAGAAGTTACTACGAACAGTTATATGCCAATAAGCTTAGCAACCTAGATGAAATGGATGCATTCCTGGAAAAATATAAACTACCAAAATTGAACCAGGAAGAAATCGACAACCTGAATAGACCGATATCTAATAACGAGATTGAAGCAGTGATCAAAAACCTCCCAAAAAACAAGAGCCCAGGACCTGACGGATTCCCTGGGGAATTCTACCAAACCTTCAAAGAAGAAATAACACCTATTCTCCTGAAGCTGTTTCAAAAAATTGAAGCAGAAGGAAAACTTCCAGACTCTTTCTATGAAGCCAGCATTACCCTGATCCCCAAACCAGGCAAGGACCCTACCAAAAAGGAGAATTTCAGACCAATATCACTGATGAATATGGATGCTAAGATTCTCAACAAGATCCTAGCCAACAGGATCCAACAGCACATTAAAAAGATTATCCACCATGATCAGGTGGGATTCATCCCTGGGCTACAAGGATGGTTCAACATTCGCAAATCAATCAATGTGATACAACAAATTAATATGAGAAGAGAGAAGAACCACATGGTCCTCTCAATTGATGCAGAAAAAGCATTTGACAAAATCCAACATCCGTTCCTGATTAAAACGCTTCAAAGTATAGGGATAGAGGGAACATTCCTGAACCTCATCAAATCCATCTATGAAAGACCCACAGCAAATATCATCCTCAATGGGAAAAAGCTTGCAGCCTTCCCATTGAGATCAGGAACAAGACAAGGATGCCCACTTTCACCACTCTTGTTCAACATAGTATTAGAAGTCCTAGCAACAGCAATCAGACAACAGAGAGAAATAAAAGGTATCCAAATTGGTAATGAAGAAGTCAAACTGTCTCTCTTCGCAGATGACATGATTCTTTATATGGAAAACCCAAAAGACTCCACCCCCAAACTACGAGAACTCATACAGCAATTCAGCAGCGTGGCAGGATACAAAGTCAATGTGCAGAAATCAGTGGCTTTCTTATACACTAACAATGAAAATACAGAAAGGGAAATTAGAGAATCGATTCCATTTACTATAGCAAGAAGAACCATAAGATACCTGGGAATAAACCTAACTAAAGAGGTAAAGGATCTGTACTTGAGGAACTAGAGAACACTCATGAAAGAAATTGAAGAAGACACAAAAAGATGGAAGACCATTCCATGCTCTTGGATCGGAAGAATAAACATTGTTAAAATGTCTATACTGCCTAGAGCAATCTATACTTTTAATGCCATTCCGATCAAAATTCCACCAGCATTCTTCAAAGAGCTGGAGCAAATAATCCTAAAATTTGTATGGAATCAGAAGAGACCCCGAATCGCTAAGGAAATGCTGAAAAACAAAAATAAAGCTGGCGGCATCACCTTACCTGATTTCAAGCTTTATTACAAAGCTGTGATCACCAAGACAGCATGGTACTGGCATAAAAACAGACACATAGACCAGTGGAACAGAGTAGAGAGCCCTGATATGGACCCTCAACTCTATGGTCAATTAATCTTCGACAAAACAGGAAAAAATATACAGTGGAAAAAAGAGAGTCTCTTCAATAAATGGTGCTGGGAAAACTGGACAGCTATATGTAGAAGAATGAAACTCAACCATTCTCTTACACCGTACACAAAGATCAACTCAAAATGGATAAAAGACCTCAACGTGAGACAGGAATCTATCAGAATCTTAGAGGAGAACATAGGCAGTAATCTCTTCGATATCAGCCACAGCAACTTCTTTCAAGATACGTCTCCAAAGGCAAAGGAAACAAAAGCGAAAATAAACTTCTGGGACTTCATCAAAATCAAAAGCTTCTGCACAGCAAAGGAAACAGTCAAAAAAACAAAGAGGCAACCCACGGAATGGGAGAAGATATTTGCAAATGACAGTACAGACAAAAGGTTGATATCCAGGATCTATAATGAACTCCTCAAACTCAACCCACACGAAACAGACAAACACATCAAAAAATGGGCAGAAGATATGAACAGACACTTCTCCAATCAAGAAATACAAATGGCTATCAGACACATGAAAAAATGCTCATCATCATTAGCCCTCAGGGAGATTCAAATTAAAATCACATTGAGATATCACCTTACACCAGTTAGAATGGCCAAAATTAACAAAACAGGAAACAACATGTGTTGGAGAGGATGTGGAGAAAGGGGAACCCTCTTACACTGTTGGTGGGAATGCAAGTTGGTGCAGCCTCTTTGGAGAACAGTGTGGAGATTCCTCAAGAAATTAAAAATAGAGCTTCCCTACGACCCTGCCATTGCACTCCTGGGTATTTACCAAAGATACAGATGTCGTGAAAAGAAGGGCCATCTGTACCCCAATGTTTATAGCAGCAATGGCCACAGTTGCCAAACTATGGAAAGAACCAAGATGCCCTTCAATGGATGAATGGATAAGGAAGATGTGGTCCATATACACTATGGAGTATTATGCCTCCATCAGAAAGGATGAATACCCAACTTCTGTAGCAACATGGACGGGACTGGAAGAGATAATGCTGAGTGAAATAAGTCAAGCAGAGAGAGTCAATTATCATATGGTTTCACTTATTTGTGGAGCATAACCAATAGCATGGAGGACAAGGGGCGTTAGAGAGGAGTAGGGAATTTGGGTAAATTGGAAGGGGAGGTGAACCATGAGAGACTATGGACTCTGAAAAACAGTCTGAGGGGTTTGAAGTGGCGGGGGGGGTGGGAGGTTGGGGTACCAGGTGGTGGGTATTATAGAGGGCACGGCTTGCATGGAGCACTGGGTGTGGTGAAAAAATAATGAATACTGTTTTTCTGAAAATAAATAAATTGGGGAAAAAAAAAAGAATAACTAAAATAAAAAATAGTGACAAAACCAAATGTTGGTGAGAATGCAAAGAAACTGAGTACATTGGTGATGGGAATCCAACTACTGTATAATCCAGCAATTATTCTTAGATACTGATTCCAGAGAAATGAAAAGTTGTGTTCACACAAAAACCTGTACAAAAATACATATGACTTTGTTCCTATAACCAAAAAATGTTAACAATCCAGATGTTAATGCCTGACTGGTAAACAACTTGTAGTATATTCATACCATGGAATACTATACCCATAAGTGAAAAGAAATAAACATGAAAAATAAAACAATCTGGATGAATTATCTAGGAAATTATGCTCAGTGACAAAAGCTAATCCCTAAAGGTAACATACTGGATGGCTCTATTTATGTAATCATTTTTGACATGACAAAATGTATTATAGAAATGGAGAACAGATTAGTAATTGCCAAGAGTTAAGGAGGTGGGAGGGAGGGAAGTGGGAGTGACTATAAAAAGGCAATATGAGTAATCCTTTTCTGTGGTGGAAATAGTCTGTACCTTGACTGCCTCAAAGTCAATATCCTGGTTGTGATATTGTATTTTATAGTTTTACAAGATGTTACCATTTCAGGAAAGTGGGTAATGGACATGCAAGAAAATCTCAATTATTTCTTACAACTGCATAGGAATCCATAAAAAGTTTAATTTTTTAAAAAATAGGAAAGGTATAATAAATGGAAATTCATGTTAAGAAATAAAATACTTTAAAAATACTTTAATAAATTTATTTATTGATTTTAGTTTATTTATAAATTTATAAATTTATAAAAATACTTTAATAAATAAAATACTTTGAGTTGGGTATTAAGTATTAAAGCATTTAATTCTAAACATGGAAGCAAAGAGGTTTCTTCAAAAAAAGTGCCCATATGCACAAATGACTAATGAGGCTTAGTTTTACCTCTAGATGCCATTTTTACATCTTAAACTTAAAAAACTAACGTTGAATATTCCTCATGACTCTCTTCTTACTACATCTTGTACTTTGTTAATGCCTCCTATGTTAGATGGATGCCAGGAGGTAAAAGAGATCCCACATGTTTCCTTCAATTTTATTAGTTATCAACTTATATAAATGTTAAGTGAAGATAAGGAATTACTATATATTGCATTTACTCACTTGATTCATTAGATTCAGACTTGAATTTTTTCCGGCCTTGAATCTGAGATTTTTTCCTCTGTTTGGCTTCTTTTTCCTTTTCATCATCACTGAAATCTAAGGCCTCAAGAGGAAAAACATACAGATTATGTCAAATGGATTTACCAATTCATTGTTACATACTTGGATGTGAGAAGAACAGATCTATTATTTAACAATGACCCTGAAAGAATATTACTTTTTGATGTGTAATATTTTCTAGTAAATATCTGAATTAACTATATATGACTCTTAATTAACACAGGCCAGAGTACTCGAGGCTTTTTTTATTTTTCCTTAGAAAGTTTCAGATAGGGAATTGTCTATACACAGATGGTAACTTTAAAATGCCAATCTTTAACAACCTTCAGATATAGGTATTCCATAGCCAGAAGACTGCCTTACGCTTAAGAATCAAGATTCATCATAGCAGCAGCTACCAAACAATGCTAAAGGGAAGGGACAGTGAGGAATATGCAAATAACATAAATGATCAGATCTAATATAAAAATAGAAGAAACTATTACATTCACTCAAAATTTATACATGCCCATTATATGCCAGGCAGTGTTCTAAACACTTTACAGTTACTAATTCTTTTAATAATATAATGTCAAGTAGAGTAAGGGCTATAAATAAATAATGAAGCAAAGTAAGGGAAGATAAAATCACTGTGGATGTGATTTAGACTGGACTGCAGGGAAAGGCTTAGATATCTTCATCATTGTATCTTTAGAAGACAAAAATTCAGATAAATCCCTAATTATGAATTAGCAAGGCACAAAGGAAAGAAAAAATTCAAGGAGTGGGAATATGTGCAAAGGAATGGTATATTTGAGACATAAAACTGGTTCTATAAAGCAAAGCAAAAGCTTCCTATATAGTGAAATCAGAGATGATGAAATTGGAGAATAAAGAACTCTATAGCCCAGTCATCGGGCATGTCCTAAGAGTAGGAGGAAGGTATTAAAGGATTTTAGTTGGCTTTTTTATTTTAGAGAGATTGCTTTGGCAATATTTTGCTATCACTCCCTTAAGTCAAGAAAAAAATCCACATGCTTCTTGTATACATAATAAATCTGCACTCAAATACACTTATTCAATTACAAATTACATATTCATATATTTGAAATGAATACCAAAATGAAGAAGACTCATGCCTTATACATAATCTATGATTAACATCAGGCAATAATTCTGTACTACAAAATTTCATAATAAAATAAACTTTAAAATTTTCAAAAGTTTTCCCCTATTACAGAATTAAGGGACATTCAGTCAACTACTTCAAAAAAACAAAATAAAAACAAAACAAAACCATGAAGTATGCTGGGATTTAATTTTAAAATTAACCTAATCACACCAATTTTATAAACAATTAACATTATTATAATTAGCAACTTCAAAGCTTAGGTCTAAAACAACAGGGATGTATTAGAATATTTTCATTTTCCAAGAAGTAAGTTTTAAGACCTTTGTGAATTTTCCCAAATACTTTAAAAACACATAACTTCAATAATAAGATGACCTAAACATAACTAAATATTAAGTGAATCTTCAGAGCCTTAACAGAAATCATGTGTATACATAATATAAATTAGAAAACATAATCCCCTGACAATGTGGATACTAAACTAGGATCAGTCACTGGTTAAGCGACCCTCTCAGTTAGTGTTACCTGATTCACACCTCAGCAAAACTAGAAAATAACATGAATCTTCAGCACTGCTTGAGAACATCTAAAATGAACAAAGTTAAATCTACAAACCCAAGAATTTATATATTGTGAAACTTCACCAGAATTCCTGAGTATCTTTAAAAACTCTCAGTTATAATAATTATATTTTCCCCTACAGTGTATAAATTCATACTATTTTAAGAAATGTATATACTCATTGCTACAATTTTTATATTTTAATTAAAAAAAGAGAAAATCTCCATGGAACGTTAAATAATTCCCAACTATTATTCCTGATTATTCTTGGCTATCCCACATCTCTAGAAAAATTGAGCATCAAGCTACTTTAAACATAAAATTAATCTTGCTGACATGGATTCAAGAAAGAAAATCCTCTTCTTAGGAATGTAATTATATTATAAAAAATGGAGAGGCACGTAGATTCTAATGATTTTGTACCTCCAAGAGAAAGCAGCTCATTATAAGCACCACTGAATGTATTCATGTCCCATATGGTTAATATACTAAATTTAAAAACAAATTTTTTTTAAATAATGACAATTCTGTTTTTATCAGCTGTCAACAAAATTGATTTAAAAAAAAATAGGAAGTTACAAGGAAAATGATAAACTGGTAATCATTAAGATACAACAGAAAATATTTTTTTCCTAAAATGATCAATTAAAAACTCTTATTGAGGGGTATAAAATAGTCATTTTGGTGAGGAGGGGAAAGTACATGCTCCCACAGATGGCAATATGACTGCCAAACAGCATTAAGGATCTCCTTAAGGTCAAGACGAATTTATAAAATTAAGTTGTGAGGTGCCTGGGTGGCTGTGAGTTTCACTTATGCCTTCAGCTCAGGTCATGTCTCAGGGTCCTGGATCGAGCCCCCCTTCCTCTGTCCCCAACCCCTCTTCCATGCGTGCACACTCTCCTCAAATAAATAAATAAATAATCTTAAAAAAAAAAAAATTAAATCCTGCCTCTCTTTCTAAAAGATTATGTAAAGGGACTTATACTTACTTCTGGTGGGGGTTCCTGATCATTCTTCCATGACGCATCTGATCCCCTATCCCTAGAAAGAAAATAAAGTCAAAAGAAAACATGAAGTACTTAAAAAGTACTTAAGATTCTGTGTTTATAACTTAACAGTATAGAAAACAATGAAGTAAAAGACATGAGCTCAATCCTTAATTTTATAATATACACGAGAAGAGCAAAAAATAAAGGACTATGTATATGTTCTTCACCTTGTTTCAGAAGATGTAGAAAGCTCGTAAGAAAAACACAAGATCTGGACACACACAAATATTAGGACTGGGATAATCAAAATGAGAAGCCAAGGCTATATGGTTTGCAGAGGAAAGTGGTTTTGCAGTTCATGACCATCTCCAGATGCTATGACTTTGGTTGATACTTTCATGATACCTGAGCTTGGTCCATAAAACTCAGGTCAACAAATGCGTATTCTGCACCAACTATAGGTCAGACACGGTTTCAGGTGCTAGGGATACAAAAATGACCATGAAGCATTCCCTAAAATTTTGCAAGTTTAATGGTAGAGATAACAACATGAAATTCTTCTTCCTCTATTTAGCTGAGGAATATCAACAATATTCCATGAGGAACCAAAGCTTATTCCAACAGAATTTCTCAAAGCTGAGAGGGTGGAATAAAAGCTATCTCATTTGGTAAGGAGAAAGAATTCTGAAGAGTTTGAAGGACAGTATAATCACAAGCACTAACTATTTTAGTGGAAAGTTTTTAACCAACAAAAATACACATATTATTAAGTATGACTATGATTTCTGAAAGTTCATCTTTATCTCTTTCATCATTTTTATTTTTTAAGTTTAATAATGTCTTGTTACTCAATTACATTAAAATACTACAAAAAATACTAGGAGTAAATGTGGTCCTCATTGCTTTAAAATAGATCCCCAAAATAAATGAGATTAAATTCATTCATTAAAATCATTACTATATTAGGGGCGCCTGGGTGGCTCAGTGGGTTAAGCCGCTGCCTTCGGCTCAGGTCATGATCTCAGAGTCCTGGGATCGAGTCCCGCATCGGGCTCTCTGCTCAGCAGGGAGCCTGCTTCCCTCTCTCTCTCTCTGCCTGCCTCTCTGTCTACTTGTGATTTCTCTCTGTCAAATAAATAAATAAAATCTTTAAAAAAAAAAAATAAAAAAAAATAAAAAAAAAAAAAATCATTACTATATTAAACCATAATCTATGAAAATGAATGTGCAAATGTCAGGGGGCTGGCAGAATAAGAAAATCATTAAGTCTGCTCTAAAATTTTGATTCAGAACTTTGACACTGTATATGGGGCATTATCAATGATTTTTTCTATCATTTAAAAAAAAAAGCTTTTACTCACTAATGATAAGCTTACACCTATGCATTTAACATAACTCCAATACTCTTTCTTGCATATATGCCATCTCATGGCCGATGCTGCCCTTGCCATGGGGTTTAAAGACATAAACAGGGCAAGTTCCCCATTAGTGCATTTACTACAGAAAATCATAATCTACTAAAGAAAAGATCTAGCAACATTTCAAAACACACTTTCAACAAGAGTAAGCTCATGGGAGGCTAAAATTAAAACAGCCTTATAAGCCTTACAGAGGATAAACTAGAGAGATGACCTTCTCTACCTCAAAGGCAAAGTACTCCACTGAGTGCCCCTGCAGACACCATACTGCAGTCTAGAATAAAATAACCTTTGTCAGGTGGGGCTTCTGCCACGTGGGCCTAATTTCCCAATTCATAATTGTCTCTTTCCAAGAAAAAATTCTTATTCTTGCAAATCAAAAACAAAGACTTCTCTTGTTTAAAATCTATTTAATAAATGTCTTTAGAGAAGCTTTTTAAATTTATCTGTTATTAGCTAAAATATTTTGTTAAAAACAAACAAAAAAGGCATATCCGCAGCAACATCCTAGTAAAGCAGAATGAAATGCTACCTATTTAAGGCATGATTTTAAAACAGGACTTTTCTATTTAATTTACCTTTCTTTTCAGTGGTTGTTTAGAAAAATAAACCTTACCGACCTGAGAATAACTTAGGCAAAATGTTCCTCAGATAATTAGATGGATTCTTAAACATGAGTTTAATGAATTATGATAAATGAAATTCAGAGACTTGATTTAATGTGTAAGCACTTTAGAGGTTTTACACCATGCAATGGGGACTAGTATTTTTGAGGTAGCACTAAGGTTACTCACTGACTGAAGTTCCCCTCTATGTTCTAAAAAAACCACATTCCTAACACTTCAACTACACTTCAAGTTTCCCATCAAAAGAGAGCTAGACCTAAAAGAGACCTGTTTGTCAAACTGAGTGCAAAGTCTTTTTTGGATACCCATCCCTCCCCCAATCTTTTGTAGGGTTTCTTCCACTCTTACTAAATTTTACAATATTTTTAGTGGCTCATATTCATTACATCTTTCCAAAGCATTCAACTTTCTTTATTTCTGAAAAAAACTATTCTACTGGAACCATGTATCACTGATTTACTATAAACAAATTATATAATTATAGTAACAAGTTCAACTGATATAAGCAGCCCTATAGCTAACACTTAGCAACACAAATAACACATGGAAAATGTACAATAAATAAGTAGCATAAACATGCAGAAATATTACTATCGTATGCCACAGGCATCGTTTAGCATCTACAAAAGGGAAAGCAGTAGTTTGTTGGTTAAATCAACCCTGTTTGGGGCACACGGGTGGCTCAGTCCGTTAAGCACCTGCCTTTGGCTTAGGTCATGATCCCAGGGTCCTGGGACGGAGCCCTGCACTGGGCTCCCTGCTCTGCAGTTAGTCAGCTTCTCCCTCTGCCCCTTCCCTCTCCCCCGCTTGTGTGCATGCTCTCCCCCTACTCTCAAAAGAAATAAAAATTAAAAAATAAATAAATAAACGCTGTTTATCAACTTGATACACAACTTCTTAGGGACACATTTTTGTTGTCCTGTTTATAAGTTTGTTATCTATAAGCAATGTAAAATTTACTCATTTTTTTCCCCTTGAGAATTACCAAGTTTTACTAAATAGTTAAGCCTACAATGTAATCCAAGGAATAATTCTATTTAAAATGGAAAAGCATGGTTACTAATGCTGAAGTAGCATGTTTATAAAAAAAAGTATGCCATAGAAAAAAATATGAATTCAGAAACTTTCTATGGCCCAAATGTAGTCCTACTACTTGATTATGTGATTTTGGGTAAAAGATACAAATCATCTCAACCTGTAAAATCTGGTAAGAAATTATAGCTTTCAGAGATATTACTGGGAAAATAAATCAATGCTCTGGAACACAGATCTTTAACAAGAAACTACCTTCACTGAAAATTATTCATAAAATATAAACATTAGATAAGCAAACAATAACTAATGTTGTCAGTGACATACTTACTGTTTAAGTTTTTCTGTAAATATGTACTGGGTGAAGTCTTTCATTGATGGAGCAAAATACATAGTGTCCTTTATTTTAATACCTTTACTCTCAATGTGCTCTGAAGAATTAAACCGTAACACATAAAATGGATGTGCAACAGGTCCAAATATCTCAAATATCTATAAAATAGAAGAAACATAAATACCTTTAATATGTGAACTAACTCAGAAAGTCAGTCATATTTTTTTAAAAACTGGTAATTGTTAAAATAAGGTAAATCTGTCATGTCAGAACAATAAAATTATACTTATATTGAAGTCATTTTTGCATACTCAAAGTCTTCATATTTTGATTATAATTGCATCAACTCATTCCAGATTTCCTTTATGAATCTGAAACAAGTGTAACAAATTTGTTCCTTGATAAATTCAAATCATCTCAGTGGTATACTAACTAGATACATATTATGAAGTTTTTTTTTAATCATTAATCATTTAAGTTGTAAAGGATAAAGAGAAGAATTATAATGTGTAACTTTTGAGAAATAAAATGCAGCCACCTGGAATCTTGGAACACAAAACTTGACAAGCTTCTGCTTTAGTGGGTATTCAATATTTCTGTTGTTCCTATACAGTAGTTAACATTTTTCATAAAGTTAAACCACAACTGTTTCTAATTCAAAACTCAGAAGAGTAGATTTGAACTTGAAATTATTTATTTCTCAAAAACCAGAGAAGCTTATACAGCCTTGAACTTTTATGTAAAGGAACTGTTTTTAGTACAGCCATATTTTATTTCTGAAAATGTTCTATGAACGATTACAGGAAGCCTCTTGTTTTCAAACTCTTCTCAGAAGAAATATCTAAGTTTTAAAAAAATAATGTTTCTAATAATAAATATATGTATGTTATAGAAACTAGACAATGATCACTGTCAGTGTCAACCTTTCTAGGCTTTTTTCTATTAACGATTTTTTTCTTCTGAGATCACACTGTAGCTTTGTACACTGTTCCCTTTTAAAACCTAAAGTTGCATATGATCTCCCTGATATGAGGAAGTGGTGATGCAACATGGGGGCTTAAGTGGGTAGGAGAAGAATCCATGAAACAAGATGGGATAGGGAGGGAGACAAACTATAAGTGATTCTTAATCTCATGAAACAAACTGTGGGTTGCTGGGGGGAGGGGGGTTGGGAGAAGGGAGGTAGGGTTATGGACATTGGGGAGGGTATGTGCTTTTGGGTAAATTGGAAGGGGAGGTGAACCATGAGAGACCATGGACTCTGAAAAACAATCTGAGGGATTTGAAGTGGCGGGGGGCGGGGGGGAGGTTGGGGTACCAGGTGGTGCGGGGGGGGGGAGGTTGGGGTACCAGGTGGTGGGTATTATAGAGGGCACGGCTTGCATGGAGCACTGGGTGTGGTGAAAAAATAATGAATACTGTTTTTCTGAAAATAAATAAATTGGAAAAATAAATAAATAAATAAATAAATAAGACCTAAAGTTGCATTAAGTTTTTCCATCTTACACATATTCTCTGTAAGTATAATTTCAGTGGCTGTATCACCACCTTTTATAGATCTGGCACTATTTGACTTGCCTAATAGGACATTTAGGGAGCTTCAATTTGTGCAATATGTAATAAATGATGCCCTGATAAACATCCTTTTATGTATATTTCTATACTTAAGGTTTCCCAAAAATTTATTTGTAAGGGGCAGAATTATTGGAGCCAAGAGTATGATTATCACCAAAACTCTGGATATAAATTACTAAGTAACGTTTCAAATAGCCTGGACCATTTTAAACCCAGTGCACTGAAAGTGCCTGTTTTAGCACACTGTCAGTTCTTCATTTTTGATGGTAAATATTCTCATTTTGTTCTCTTAAAGTACACCATTTGGGATGTTATTAATTTTCAGTGAGGCATAAAATAGCTCACCCATAATGCTACCAATATTCTGAAAGTTTGAGTAACCCAAAAAGAACTCGTAACACTCAATAAAATTAAAATGCCAAAGTATTCTGAAGCAACACTAATAGCATAAAAAATTTAATTTTTTTTTAAATTCTAAAAGGAAATAGCAAATTTGTTTTGAAAGGATTTAGAAACAAAGAGTAGTCCTCTTCCAACCAGAATTGCAAAGGACAGAGGGAAATACTGCAACACAATTCTTACTGGTTCACATTACATAAAGTAATGGATTATCTTACTTGTCACTTTTTAAAAAGTCATGTTAATGGCAAAAGCTAGAAAAATATGTATGTTTAACAAAGAATTGGTAAATATAAACATAATAAATTATTATTAATTTATATAATTTATAATTTATATAGATATAACTTATGATATATATTATATATAACATATATAATAAATGATATAATTTATAATTATAATTTATATAATATAAATTTATAAATTAATAAATATAAATAAACAGATAGTATATTGTGCAGTGGAAGACAGTAGAATTTTTAAAATGAATAAACTAGACATATGTATACATTTGGGTACACCTCAAAATTATACTACTGAGTTAAAGAATTTCATAAAAAGATATGAATGAAATTATAACGTGAATTTTAAAAATACATTAATAGGTAACTTGTTCTATAGTATTTTTTTTGCATATATGTACTTATGTACTGGAAGTATAAAAATCTAGATAAAGAGGATACACAGTATCTTCAGAATACTGGCTAAATATGGGGATGAAGCGAAGTGAATGGATTAAGAAGAAAGGAAAACAGAGCTTCCAGTTCATGTACTGTATTTTATTTCTTTCAGAGAAGTCAGAAGAATACATAGCATAATAAAAACAATTGTTACATTTTATAAATTGTTAAATATGGTGTTTGAAATATTCTCTGGGGGTGCCTGGGTGGCTCGGATGTTAAGCACCTGCTTTTGGCTCAGGTCATGACATCCCAGGGTCCTGGATCGAGACCCACATCAGGCTCCCTCTTTAGCGGGAAGCCTGCTTCTCTCTCTCCCACTCCCCCTGCTTGTGTTCCCTCTCTCATTCTCTTTCTCTCTGTCAAATAGATAAATAAAATATTTTAAATAAATAAATAGGATTATTTGTACTTTATAGTCAACATGACAGTTAAACATGGTGTCATGCTTATATTTATCTAATAATGATGATGTAGTAAGTTTTGTCACAGACTTACATGACATTTGCCTTTTTGTTAAATTGCCTGTTTGCATCCAATGCCTCTATTTCTATTTGTGCGTGCCTATTACTGGCTGAAAATTCTGTTTGACTGTGAATAACAGAAACCTGGAAACAGCAACTGAAGCAAATTGGAACTTCTATTTTTTCTCAGTCCAAAAGACAGAAATCTAAGTTGGGTACAGTGGCTCCATGATAGCAGGGGCGAGATGGACTCCCTGTGTCTTTCCACCAGCCATCCTCAGCACATTCTTGTTCACCCCTAGCATCACAGGATAGCTGCTTTGATTCTAGGTAGGAAGTGGTGGAAATACCACCTGTGTTCCAGGCAGGAAGAAGTGGAAGAAGGAAGAACGAAATGTATATACCAACATGTCCCCCCACAACCTCCCACTCGCCCCATACATTCATATTATTTTAAGCCTTCTTAAAGTCTCAACCAAAAACATCCTCTTTTTTCTCAGTGGCCAGAACTAGGTTAGATGACGACCTCTACTGAGGAACTCAGCAGTCTTTGTCTAACCCTTCCCCCAGACTGGTGTTCCCTAGACAGATACTGAGAAGAAGCTGGTAAGCCAGCTGACAAACAGGGATGTTGACAATTATAACACATGGCATTTACTGATCAAGTGTTTATATGCCAGGTGTGTGAGCTCTGTACACTTCATCTTGCTTAATCTTCACTGCAATCTTAAGAATTAGGTACCTATATTAATACCCATTCAAAGATAAAGAAAGTGAGACTCATGGTGGCAGAGTAACATGCTGAAGGTCATATGGTGGTGGAAAAGGAAACTTGAGGCCAGGTCTGTCTGACTCCTGGGTTGTCTGCTTTTAGCACTGCAAGTTTAATATCTGAGCACCCACATTAATCCTGGAATAGTGGGGTCACCCACTGAAGCTCCAACAGTATTAAGGCAGGAGTTTAATTAAAGTTTGTTGAATGGTTTATTTAAAAAATTGTTTTTAATTTAAAAAGTCTTAAAAACAATTCATTTTTCAATTCCTTTGATAAATATCAATAAATCTTATTCCTCAAGTTTGGATAGGGATAAAAATTTGTTTAAAAAAATTCATGTATAATAATCACTGTTTGCAACTTGGTACATAAAGCTGTTTCCCAAAGATTGGTTTCCTAGACAAAACAATTCTGTTTCCTAACTGAGAAATGACTTCACGAAAGAAATGCCTGAAGAGCTCCAAGCTTATGCAGAAACTGGTTTGAACTAAAATATAAGCCGGAATTCAAAACACGTAGTTAAAATCAAAGTATACCTGGTTGACTGTTCTTAAGAGCTCAAGTGTTAATGAGCCATACCTATGATAAAATCATTAAAAGGTTTTAAGTAAAATAACTACACATATAACAGGTAATAGGAAGCTACTTTAGAGAATCCATGCATGGCTTATACTAAAACTGAGAAGTATTTATGCTCCTACCTCAAATAGCCATGAAACACTTGACAGAGTTGACATAAGCAGTTTAGCTAATCCAGAGTTACAGGAAAAAAAAAGGGGGTTAACAATATTTTAAACAACTATCAGCTAAAAGTACAGATTTTAGATTGGCTAATACCTGAGAGCTAACTCTGAAGAACAACCTCAGACAAAGCAGGGGTCAGGCCAGCCCACCACATCTCATAGTTTCATTAAACCTTGTATCCTGGCTCACTCCTCAGACCTGCTTTGAGGATTCTGCAAGTTCCAAACCACCTAACTACAGATAAAAGGAAAAGGAAGGAATGGCTGAGACAACAGCGTGAGAAAGGAAACTCAGGATAATAATGTCTAAGATACTTACTTTAAGGTAGGCAAGAAGCTTTCCTTATACTTTAAATAATAGACTTTAAATAATATACTTTAAATAATAGTGTTTCTATTCCATAGAAACACTCAAAAATTTAATCCAACTAATGTTTTATACTTGCCCTGTCCTTAGAAGGTAGTTTTCAGGGTCTACAAACTTGGCTCTAGTTTACAGAGCTTACCATCTCTTATTCAAAAGCAGTGTCTTTCTGCTAAAGGACCTTAAAGGATTCTCGTCACACACATATCACAAACATACACCACTACCACCTTATATAGACACAGTTTAAGGTCTGTTGGGAAAAAAATGACAAGCACACAAGTAAATTCATCCCCCCAAATTCTCATTCCACAGCATAGTCTAGGCTTAGGTATTCTGTATGCTCCACAGCAAAAGTTCTAGTGGTTGGGGGCGAGCCTGAGTCAGCTGGCAAGACATGCAGAGAGAGAGCACTCCGAGAGAGAGAATAAGCTGCATACTGCCCTCTCCACACATATGTTATATACTTATTGGTTAGCCTCAGAGGGACTAGGTAATCCTAGTTCCTATAGGTAACAATAAACAGATCAAAGAATCTCCAGGCCCAGGAGTAACGCTGGAACACTGTGCAAATGGAACCAAGATCTGCATACTTCTACTCTGAGAACAGCTTTCAAAGAATGCCACTGACAAAGGCCTCATGGTTGTTGTTCCAGCTTAGCCTCTTTTTGGCTAATGTACCAAAAGGGCAAAGGGGAAAATGAACCCCTCACAGCCATTCAGAATTATCTCTTATCAATCACTTTACACTAATCACTATGTGCTACTATTATTTCACAAGGTGCTGAGGGAAGAGAAAATAAACCACTGTATCAAAATAATATAGAGACTTTCAGAAAATCAACACATCCTACCAACCAAAACTGTAATATATTCTTTTAAAAAAAGATCAGTAAAAATTCCAGCCCAACTCTAACAAACACTGAAAATTAAATGCAAAACAATAAGTAATTCATGGAATACAGGGATAATAAACTGTATAGGTTGGTCAATTTTTAAATGTTAAACATTAAAAATAAAATTTCATTCATCACTTGTCATGAGTAACTCTTCATCATCAGGATTGAAGGGCAAAAGGTAGAACACAAATTCAAGGTCACCTCCCTTAATTCAGTGGGTAAGGGGGAGGAAGGTGGAAGGGAAATGCGTCAGACAGATTGACTAGGTTATAAACTCAATTTTGTTCCTTTTTCAAAGCTTTGTGATTTTTTGAGTAAATGAGGATAATTCCACTTGCTTAGAGTTCCAATGAATTTAAAAATATATACAAAATATGTATCACTG